>NC_142461.1:69728888-69879861 GCF_049115385.1 Moschus berezovskii
ACATCACCAACTGAATGGACATGGGTTTGAGTGAACTCTGGGAGTTGATGATGGACAGGGAGGCCTGGTGTGCTGTGGTTTATGGGGTCGCAAAGAGTCGGACATGACTGAGTGACTGAACTGAACTGATCTGAACCTAGAAATGTGTTCTGAATAATTACATTTTCTTAACCATATGATCCACTTCTGAACATTTACCCAAAATAACAACAATCAGGATCTCAAAGAACTATCTATACTCCCATAGTTCACAACAGCCAAGATATGGAAAAACCTAAATTTCCACTGATGGACAAATGAAAAAAAAGAAAATGTAGTATGTATGCTGACTTCAAGATTAGCACTTGTTAGTATATTAAAAAGCAGAGACATTACTTTGCCAACCAAGGTCCATCTAGTCAAGGCAATGGTTTTTCCTGTGGTCATGTATGGATGTGAGAGTTGGACTGTGAAGAAGGCTGATCGCCGAAGAATCGATGCTTTTGAACTGTGGTGTTGGAGAAGACTCTTGAGAGTCCCTTATACTGCAAGGAGATCCAGCCAGTCCATTCTAAGGGAGATCAATCCTGGATGTTCATTGGAGGGACTGATGCTAAAGCTGAAACTGCAATACTTTGGCCACCTCATGCGACGAGTTGACTCACTGGAAAAGAGTCTGATGCTGGGAAAGGTTGGGGGCGGGAGGAGAAGGGGACGACAGAGAATGAGATGGCTGGATGGCATCACCGACTCTGTGGACATGAGTTTGAGTGTACTCCGGTAGTTGGTGATGGACAGGGAGGCCTGGTGTGCTGTGATTCATGGGGTCGCGGAGAGTCAGACACGACTGAGCGACTGAACTGAACTGAACTGAAACATTTATGAGTTGATCCCTGCCCCCCCCATCCCTTATGATATGGCTTCAGCAACATGATCCCAAGTTCACCTGTAAAATTCAATCATTCTTCAATATGATGATACTCTCATAGTTATCTGTAAGTTGCTGCTGCTGCTACTGCTGCATCACTTCAGCTGTGTCTGACTCTGTGCGACCCCATAGCCAGCAGCCAACCAGGCTCCTCTGTCCCTGGGATTCTCCATGCAAGAATACTGGAGTGGGTTGCCATTTCCTTCTCCCAGATCAAATGAGAGAAATCTGGAATCATACATATTTCTCCGGAATAAATTAGAAACCCATATTGCTATAAATGAGTTTCACTTGAAGAAGGAAAAAATACAGGTCAGTTTTGTATTCAGAGCTTGGGATCAACACTAGATTCTGTCATCAACAAGGCTGGGAAAGTAGGGAAAATACAGTTTCAGAATCAGGCTTTTTGCAGAAATGTTGGCAAAGCCATAATTACTGTGGCGCTGCAGTTGGCTCCCTAACATGCTGTATTTCATTCCCTTGAAGATATTAATTTACTTTTTGAAATGTTCATTGCTTAGATTAAGATTGGGTTTTTGAAATGTGTTGCCACATAATTTATGCAGGAGAAAAATATGTTCTTCTCTGAAGTGCAGAATACTAATTTGAAAATGATCTATTTTCCATAATCATTTTACATTTGGTTCCCCTACTGAAAAGTTAGGAACTTGGTTATTTTTTTTCTCTTTCATTTCCTACATGAAGGTTTTTTATGCACTAAAATTCAAGAGTATTAGTCACACAATCCAGTTTTTATTAAAATTCTATTTTCTTTGTGATGTGAAAATGCAAGTTACATTGATTGATACAATATAGATATGTAGGGGAAAAGACATGTTTTAAGATACTAATTTGCAACCATTATCAAGTGGGCAGATTAATTTCGACATGCCCAGGAATTTCAATGTTTTATTAAAAGGTATGTTTTCTAACGTTAATTTATTCTGGGCAGTATTGTTTATTGTTTCTTTTTTCCTATTTTTTTCCTTCTCTGTCTCTCTCTCTTTAAGCTTGTTTCTACTATCCAGAGCTGAGCCATTACCTGCATGCTTTTTTTTACTTGAAACAATTTTGGTTTCATTAAAGCAAATAACTCATTCTTTAAAATAATTTTTATTTTATTCAGAAGAACCTTTCTGCTATGTCTTCCTCTGTATTTCCAAATCTATTTTTCTCTCTGTAAAACTTTATGGACTTTTCCTTTTCTTCTATATTCTGGAATTTCATATTAATATGCCTTTGAATGAATCTTTTTCCCCTCACCCATTGCTATTGGTACTCAGTCTAGAAATACATATCTTTAAAATATATATATATATATTGAAAACAGTTGTTTTTTAAATTATTTTCTTCCTGGTCTTTATGGACTGCCATCTAATTGTTTTAATTTTCTCTTTATGTTATATATGATAATATAATCAAAGATACATATTATATAATATTATATAATATATATATCACAGATATGTTAACATCTTCAACTAATGAAATTTGCCTTAAGTTTTAGAACATGGTATATATATATATATTTTTTTTTAATTTTCAAACTTGTTTTTCCTTTTCCAAATACTCCTTAATACAGCATCCTCTCATTAACAACAACAACAACAAAAAACAAATTCTCTGTGGATATTAATGGTAGTTTTATGTTCTTATACTTCCCTCAATGTCTCTGGTGCTTTCATTTTATATCTCTAGTTTCTTTCAGTTAGAAGCTTATGCCTATTATCTGATCATCACTTAATCATTCACATTTAAGAAAAAAGACACTACTGGATGGTTGAAAATTATTATCACAGACAGAGCTTCAGCATTGGTGATTCTTCCTGTAGAGTAACCAAACATTCATCTTATTTGTGATAACTATTCGGCAACATCTCTGCATCTTTTCTCTTAGAATGCTCCATTTTCAGAGAAAAGCTTTCCAAATTCTTTCAGGAGACAGTACAGTTAGTGGGCAGGTTTTTTGGATCTCAGCAGGGGAGAAGAGTGGGAGCTCTGCCATCATTCAGAATATAGATTATCTCTTTCTCCCTGTTTGATAAGCACTTGTTCCCTTACCTGACTTGGCATCTCCAAACCAGAGAAACAAATATTTCTATTTTATCATGTTTACTTAGAAGTCTAGGCTACTCCATTTTGGAATATCTCTGTTTTAGAATATTTTTTTTTAATTGAGGGATAATTGCTTTAAAGAATTTTGCTGTTTTCTGTCAAACCTCAACATTGTTTTAGAATATTTAAAATACAATATGTTGAATTTAAATTAATCTCTCCATAGTTTCTACACTTAAGAGTCTGAGCCTATTTCCTGGGTTGCAATATAAGTTATATATATACCCGGGGCCCTAAATTTCTACATTGAAGAAAATATAGAAAATGTCCTCATTCACCTCACTGAAGTGTCCTCATTTACCATATTTGGAAAATATGTTGGGCCAAGTGCTATACTAGGCATAGTTTAAACAAGTATTAGTGAATAAAACATGTGATATGGAGAGCTAACAACCTACTGAAAAGATATACATTAAACATGTAAAGAAATGAATTTTAATAATATTCAGTTCAGTTCAGTTCAGTCGCTCAGTCGTGTCTGACTCTTTGCGACCCCATGAATCACAGCACGCCAGGACTCCTTGTCCATCACCAACTCCCGGAGTTCACTCTAACTCATGTCCATCGAGTCAGTGATGCCATCCAGCCATCTCATTCTCTGTCGTCCCCTTCTCCTCCCACCCCCAATCCCTCCCAGCATCAGAGTCTTTTCCAGTGAGTCTACTCTTCGCATGAGGGGGCCAAAGTATTGGAGTTTCAGTTTTAGCATCAGTCCTTCCAATGAACACCCAGGATCGATCTCCTTTAGAATGGACTGGTTGGATCTCCTTGCAGTCAAAGGGACTCTCAAGAGTCTTCTCTAACAACATAGTTCAAAAGCATCAATTCTTCGGCAATCAGCTTTCTTCACAGTCCAACTCTCACATCCATACATGACCACGGGAAAAACCATAGCCTTGACTAGACGGACCTTTGTTGGCAAAGTAATGTCTCTGCTTTTTAATATGCTATCTAGGTTGGTCATAACTTTCCTTCCAAGGAGTAAGCGTCTTTTAATTTCATGGCTGCAATCAGCATCTGCAGTGATTTTGGAGCCCAAAAAAATAAAGTCTGACACTGTTTCTACTGTTTATTCATCTGTTTTCCAGGAAGTGATGAGACCAGAGGCCATGATCTTAGTTTCCTGAATGTTGAGCTTTAAGCCAACATTTTCACTCTCCTCTTTCACTTTCATCAAGAGGCTTTTGAGTTCCTCTTCACTTTCTGCCAGAAGGGTGGTATCATCTGCATATCTGAGGTTATTGATATTTCTCCCAGTAATCAGTTGGACTGTGAAGAAAGCTGATCGCCGAAGAATTAATGCTTTTGAACTGTGGTGTTGGAGAAGACTCTTAAGAGTCCCTTGTACCACAAGGAGATCCAACCAGTCCATTCTAAGGGAGATCAGTCCTGGGTGTTCATTGGAAGGACTGATGCTGAAGCTGAAACAGCAATACTTTGGCCACCTCATGCGACGAGTTGACTCACTGGAAAAGACTCTGATGCTGCGAAAGGTTGGGGGCGGGAGGAGAAGGGGACGACCGAGAATGAGATGGCTGGATGGTATCACCGACTCTGTGGACATGAGTTTGAGTGAACTCAGGGTCTTGGTGATGGATAGGGAGGCCTGGTGTGCTGTGATTCATGGGGTCGTGGAGAGTTGGACACGACTGAGCGACTGAACTGAACTGAACTGAACTGAACTGAATCTTGATTCCAGCTTGTGATTCTTCCAGCCCAGCATTCCTCATGATGTACTCTGCATATAAGTTAAATAAACAGGGTGACAATATACAGCCTTGGCGTACTCCTTTTCCTATTTGGAACCAGTCTGTTGTTCCATGTCCAGTTCTAACTGTTGCTTCCTGATCTGCATATAGGTTTCTCAAGAGGCAGGTCAGGTGGTCTGGTATTCCCATGTCTTTCAGAATTTTCCACAGTTTATTGTGATCCACACAGTCAAAGGCTTTGGCATAGTCAATAAAGCAGAAATAGATGTTTTTCTGGAACTCTCTTGGTTTTTCCATGATCCAGTGGATGTTGGCAATTTGATTTCTGGTTCCTCTGCCTTTTCTAAAACCAGCTTGAACATCTGGAAGTTCACAGTTCACATATTGCTGAAGCCTGGCTTGGAGAATTTTGAGCATGACTTTACTAGCGTGTGAGATGAGTGCAATTGTTCAGTAGTTTGAGCATTCTTTGGCATTGCCTTTCTTTGGGATTGGAATGAAAACTGACCTTTTCCAGTCATGTGGCCACTGCTGAGTTTTCCAAATTTCCAAATAATATTAGGTTATAGCAAATGATAAATGGTGATACATATATACAATGAAATACTACCCAGCCATAAAAAGGAATGAATGTGAGTCAGTTCTAGTGAGGTGGATGAACCTAGAAGCCTGTTATACAGAGTTAAGTAAGTCAGAAAGAGAGAAACAAATGCATATATATGGAAACTAGAAAAATGGTACTGATGAACCTATTTGCAGGCAGGAGTAGAGACGCAGACTTGTGGACACAGTGGGAGGGGGGAAGGAGAGGGTGGGAGGAATTAAGAGAGTAGAATTGAAACATACATTACTATATACTGATAGTTATAAACTGATAGTTAATTTATATTACTATAAACTATAGTTAAAGGAAAGTTGCTGTATAACACAGGGAGCTCAACCTACTGCTCTGTGACAACCTAGAGGGGTGGGATGGGATGGGTGGTGGGAGGGAGGTTTAAGAAGGAGGGAACATATGTAAACTTATGACTGATTCATGTTGTTGTATGGCAGAAACCAACATCGTACTATAAACCAATTGTTCATTTCCCAAGTCATGTTCAACTCTTTGGTACCCTATGGGCTGCAGCAAGCCAGGCTTCCCTGTCCTTCACTATCTCCCACAGTTTGCTCAAATTCATGTCCATTGAGTTGGTAAAGCAATTATTCTCCAATTAAAAATAAATTTTTAAAAATGCTAAAGGACATAAAAAAGGGGCAATGTAGTGGATGGATTGAAAGTGAAAGGGGCTCAGTTGTGTTCGACTCTTTGCAACTCCATGGACTATATAGAATTCTCCAGGCAAGAATACTGGAGTAGGTAGCCTTTTCCTTCTCCACAGGATCTTTCCAACCAGGGATCGAACCCAAGTCTTCCACATTGCAGGCAGATTTTTTTTACCAGCTGAGCCACAAGGGAAGCCCAAGAATACTGGAGTGGGTAGCCTGTCCCTTCTCCAGGGGATCTTCCCAACCCAGGAACTGAACCAGGGTCTCCTGCATTTCAGGCAGATTCTTTACCAACTGAGCTACGACAGAAGCCCATAGAAGGATTATCTGCTTTTGTTTTTACAAATGGCTTAGAAACATGCTACAGAAGTGATGGGACAATATTTTTAACAGCCACTTCATGCTATTTGCTCATGTTGTGCTAAAGATTATCAATTAAAATCCTTATGTATATTTTTTCACATAAACAGTTGTTAAAAACCATCTCTCCCTGTATATTTGTGAAATATGTTTGCTTTCATTTGTTTTTACTAAATGTGACTTTCCATATCTATTTGCATTAAATTTCCTCTTGTGAGAAAATATAATATTTTACACTATTGAAATATATTTGAGTGAATTTATGCTATTGTTTAAGTACATTAGCCATGTCTACCATATCTACAAGTATGATAAGCATACCTTTTCTGACATTAGTATTCAAGTCATTGACAAGATGGTGGAAGAACTCATGGAAAAGCCATGAGTACCCATCTGGGCTAATATAATTTCATGAATCAACTTTAGACTTTAGTTTTGCTAACTTTTCTGTGAATTTTGGGTTTTCCTTCCTAGAACTCTTTTCTTCCATACTTTTAAGGAAGTCACAGATAATCAAGAGTCATTTGACCAGTTCTAATTGAGATAGCACTTTAATGGCAGAAAGTAAAGTGGAACGAAAGAGCCACTAGATGAAATTGAAAGAGGAGAGTGGGAAAGCTGGCTTAAAACTCAACATTCAAAAAATGTAGATCATGACATCCAGTCCTATCAATTCATGGCAAACAAATGGGACAAATGTGGAAACAGTGTCAGATTTCATTTAGCGGGGCTCCAAAATCAATGCAGACAGTGATTGCAGCCACAAAATTAAAAGATGCTCGCTCCTTGAAAGAAAAACTATGACAAACCTATACAGTGTATTAAAAAGCAGAAACATCACTTTGTTGACAAAGGTCCGTATAGTCAAAGCTATGGTTTTTCCAGTTGTCATGTATGGATGTGAGAGGTGGACTATAAAGAAAACTGAGTGCCAAAGAATTGATGCTTTCAAACTGTGGTGCTGGAGAAGACTCTTGTGTCCCTTGGACAGCAAGGAGATCTAACCAGTCAATCCTAAAGGAAATTAACTCTGAATATTCATTGAAAGGACGGATGCTGAAGTGGAAGCTCCAATACTTTGGCCACCTGATGTGAAGAGCTGACTCAGTGGGAAAATCCCTTATGTTGGGAAAGATTGAGGGCAAGAGGAGAAGCGGGTGACAGAGGATGATATGGTTGGATAGTGAAGGACAGGGAAACTTGCATGCTGCAGGTCATGGGGTCGCAAAGAAGACAAGACTGAGCAACTGAACAGTAATAATTGAGTCAGAAGAAGAAGATTATAAACTTTCATTCTTTCCCTTACTTTTGCCTGATATGCTATTCATCACTTATCTCCCAAAGTGGTAAAAAACATGGGTTTTTATGAACTTAAAAAAAAAAAAGGTACACAGTTACTATCTTTATAATAGGAACAATTATGTCAACCTCTTACTGTGCAAACAGAAAACCTCCTTAAGGATCAGCCCAGGAAATCAACACTGGCATTCACATCCTTTGCTTTTAACTTTGACTTTTGTGATATCTTCACAGCAGGACTGAGTCTAATGAACAGAGATGAACCCTGGTCCCTTGCTGCTTCAGGATATTCCTTTGGAAATCGTAAGCTCATTTGAACTCAAAGTTCTCCACTATCAGATTGAGAATCCTTCAGGTGACTATTTATGAGTATCTGATCTGCTGTCAGATCCAGCAATCAAGCTCTCATGAAGAAACAATTCTCTCATGAGAGAAACAATTCAAAGAAAATTAATCAGTAACCAATGACAAGATACACAGGATGAAGTAGACAAGAAAAGATAAGAATACATTTGACTTATATTTTTAAGCAGTATTATTTGTTTTAGCTTGGTTTTGTCTTCTAGACTTACAATTTCAATTTGAATCTATTCTTTTAGCTAAAATAATGCTTGGGATATTAATAAAACTTCCTTTAAATATATTATTTTCTTTGCAGTTATAAAAAAAAAACTGTGAACATACATATTGAGAAATTTATCTCTAATGTTTGAAATTACCCTGTAAAATCTTACAAAGTATTTTTTTATTTCAGAAATTAAGATTGTTATTGGCATCTCAGGGGCTTGCCATGCTCAGTTGGCATGGAGAAGGGATAGTTTACCCACTCTAATACTCTTGGGCTTCCCTTGTGTTTCAGTTGGTAAAGAATCCACCTACAATGCAAGAGACCTGGCTTTGATCCCTGGGTTGGGAAGATCCCCTGAAGAAGGGAGCGGTTACCCACTCCAGTATTCTGGCTTAGAGAATTCCAAGGACTGTATAGTCCATGGGGTCACAAAGAGTTGGACACAACTGAGTGACTTCCACTTTCACTTACTGGCATCTCAGATTGTTACCAGTGCTTAAAAATACACCTATTAAACCATTATTTCTTCATCAATGAAAATTTAATTTTGTGAGCTAATATCAATGTTTGGGTCCATTCTCAGTTGCTGTCAAGTCCAACTTTTTGAGACTACATGGACTGTATCCCACTAGCTTTCTCTTTCCATGGATTTTTCCAGGCAAGAATACTGGAGTGGGTTGCCATTTCCTATCCCAGGAGATCTTCCCAACCCAGGGATCTAATCCATGTCTCCTGTGCCTCCTTTATTGGCAGGCAGATTCTTTACTACTGAGACACACTGGAAGCCCACTAATAACAATAAGAATATGTTAACTAAAATGCTTAACAAAATTTTTCATTAAGAATCATTTGTATTAACTTGTATGTCAATTTTAAATTTTAGCTAGACATCTCTGTATTACCAACTCTACACCATGAATTTGACAGATGCAATATCATCTAAAGATATATAAAAAATCAAAGACATTGAATTTTTCGATCATGAAATCTGGATTTGAATCTGCGTGACTTTTAATCAGACAGTTAACTTCAGAGCTTAGTTTCTGGTCTACAAAGTATGCATAGTAAACTGCCATTCAGAGTATTGTTGGGATAATGAAAGAGAAGATGGATCTATCACGTAGTAGATACTCCATAAATGTTGATTTAATCTGAGTTTAAAAGACATGCAAGGCAGACATTTCTGTTTTTAAAATAATTTATTTGGGTAAATTTTAGTTGTTTTGATCACAAGATGGGAATATTCATGGCTAGACCATAACATGATTTGAAAATAGGTAGAAACTGCTCTTCTGTTGGCTTTCTCTCCCTCTTCATTATTTCATTTCTCTCATCTGCAAGTAATTCTATAAATGAAAACTAAGGACAAGTGCCAAGTTAAGTCACTTAAATTTGAAGGAAAATACATTTCTGCTCAGCATGAACAGAATCAGAATATAAGAAAAACAGAAATAGTGTAAAATTGAGAAAATGCTTACCTAAAATTAAAAAAATAATAACCTAAGAAAGCTGGAATTTGAGGTTTTCGGTTAAAACAAAAAGTTTAACACAGTTTGGAAGGTTATTCAATTACTATGTGGTACATCAAGTCACTGGATTTTGTAGGACTTCACAGTCACTCTCAATGACTAAAATGGGTAGAAAGTCTTTTAAAAACCATGGGTTCAATAAATGGCAAGTCAAGTAATATACAACCTATTTCCTACAAGCAAAAGGATTAAGAGACAGACTCAGACACAAGGTGTGAGTCACAGATCCATTATAAATTCTCTAACATTTATAAAGATTCTTGGCAAGAAAAATGTTCAGAAAACGATATACCAAATTAGGTATTTTTCCATAATTTTCAATTACATGCATGTCAACTTCAATTTCTGTGAAGATATTTAGAAAATAAATAAAATGTGAGACTTTATTCTGGGATTATGGAACACATGACAGTGAATGCCACGTACAGTTGTTGTTGTTTATTCTACTGTTCTGTTTTGGTTTTTTTCCTGGCTATGCTGCATGGCTTGTGGGATCTTAGCTCCCTGACCAGTGATTGAACCCAGTTCCATGACAGTGAAAGTGCTGAATCCTAACTAACTACAGGACAGCCAGGGAATTCCCTGTTGTTGTTATCTACTTTCACAGATACCCTGTGTGCTTGCTTACTTTTGGCTATTTGAGAGTGGAATAGTGCTAATACTAGAGATTCCAAAATTTTACTTATGTGCTGACATTAAAGCTTGTTTCCTTCTTCTTTTCTTCTCTGCCTTTTTCTTTCCTCCTTTCTTTCTGTCATTTTTCCACTTCTGTCTCTACCTCCATCTTTGTTTTTTCTCTCAGATTACAAAATTTAAATGCAAGAAATAACTGACTCTTTGGTTTGGAAACATCACAGAAAATTATTCAGGTGTTGTTGCTGCTGCTGCTGCTGCTAAGTCGCTTCAGTCATGTCTGACCCTGTGCGACCCCATAGACGACAGCCCAATAGGCTCCTCTATCTGTGGGATTCTCCAGGCAAGAATACTGGACTGGGTTGCCATTTCCTTCTCCAGTGCATGAAAGTGAAAAGTGAAAGTGAAGTCGCTCAGTCGTGCCTGACTCTTAGGGACCCCATGGACCACAGCCCAATAGGCTCCTCCATCCATGGGATTCTCCAGGCAAGAGTACTGGAGTGGGTTGCCATTGCCTTCTACTACATACTATTTCCCATGCCTTAATGACTTTTTAAATACTGAAATATATACTATACAGTTAAATGCTATCGTGAGACAAATGTTGAAATGTCTTACATTCTAAGAGTTGGAAATTAATGAGAATTTGGGCATATTAGGAAATAGAAATTGAATTTATTAGATAGGCAATGGCATTATTGAAAATGTTTACCATCACCATTTAGAGAAATAGCCTAGGGTGATAGAAAAGTTTAAATTTAAATTTTTGACCCCTTAGCTCACAAATTGTGTCATCTTAGAAAAAGTATGATACCTACTGAGGAATAAAATATTGTCTGCCATATTAATAAGCCAACAATGATTTCAGCCACCACCTACAGTGAGCTGGTGAGCCCTGAGGGAACTCAGGAAAAAAACAAAGAATACCTGCCATCTAGTAGCTGAGGAAACTCAGGAAGTAAAAACATAGGAAACTGGCCCCAGATAGATGATTTCAGTGAGCCGAAAGTCTTGTATCTTCCCATCCATAGAAAAGTGCTAACTTCCTTAACTTTAGACATCTAATTTTATTTTATTAACAGCAATCTTTTGTTCCTACTAACTGTTCTTTGTTGCAAAACTCCTATATACCATGGCTCCTCCCTAGAATCCTCAGAGCAGTTTTCTCAGTGTTATTTGAGATAATGTCTCCTAACCTTGAAGTCCTCAGTATGTCTGCCAAAAAAAAACAGCTCTCAACTTCTAGGTTGTAAATATATTTTAGTTGACAATACAAAGTCTAACTCACAGTCTTCTCAACCTCAACATTAGAGAAATAATGTAATCTGTATTTTTCTTATCAGCATTAAATGATATAACATGTGTGGTATCTCAGACAGACTATATCCAAAAAATGTCTGTTAATTATCATTTGCCCAAGAACACACTTTCAAAATGTCTTTATTTTCCAGAATTCTAGCCATGATCTAGTCCTTTAAAGGAGGTGGATATTGGTTATTAATTTTCTCTGTCACATTATCATCTATTCATTCACATACACTGTTGTAAAATGGAAAACTTTATAGAACTCATATTTAAGCAATACATTATAAAAAATTAGCAGTGGGTCATGAAGTCATTTCGGGCTTCCCCAGGGGTTAAGCAGTAGAGAATACCCCTGCAACGCAGAAACTGCAGGAGACACGTGTTTGATCCCTGGGTCAGGGAAGATCTCCTGGTAGAGGGCATGGCAACCCTCTCCAGTATTCTTGCCTGGAGAATCTCATGGACAGAGGAGCCTGGTGGGCTGCACTCTATAGGGTTCACAAAGAGTCGGACACGACTAAAGCGATTTTTAGCATGCCTGTATGCATGAAGTCATTTATTAAATTACAACAGGCATTTAAAAATTAGAATAAAGTGCAATAAAATAGCATAATTTGTTGGATAATTAATGTTTCCCCAAACTTTTGCGATGGGAATGAGATAAAGTTGGAGATTTTAGGCTATAAATCACCTTCCGTTCCATTCCGTCGCGCAGTCGTATCCGACTCTATGCGACCCCGTGGACTGTAGCCTACCAGGCTTCTCAGTTCATGGGATTCTCGAGGCAAGAATACTGGAGTGGGTTACCGTTTCCTTCTCCAGGGGATCTTCCCGACCCAGGGATCGAACCCGGGTTTCCCGCATTGGAGGCAGACGCTTTAACCTCTGAGCCACCAGGGAAGCCCATAAATCACCTTAACAGTCTCATAAAGGCGTTTTGATAATGTGGTAAGAAAGAGGTGCTTATTTAATGTTTTCAAAAAATAAATGAACAGATGAAAAAGTAAAATGGATGATAATATTGCTATTGGCACATTGGAAGAAAGTGAGATAATAGTTAAGAGATCCTTGCAGGTTTAGGGTCATAAAATGAAAAAGCCTTGGATTTAGGTGGTGATATTCAAAGTGAAGGAAGTAGGATAAATATGACTGGCATTTCCTTGAGTGAAAGAGACAGCGTTTGTGAAACATGATAACAATTACCTTGATAGAACAGAAAAACTGTGGGTGACCAGTTCAGGCTCAGAGCATTGTTACGTTTCAGTGAGTGGGTGAGCAGTCTAAGTTGAGATATAGATCCTCTTGGGTCAGAGAAGAAATGATAGGTATGAGGATTACACTTAAGCAGCTTGATTTTAAATGAGAAGTTGGACAGGTCCTTATATAAGATATATTATTTTAAGATCGATGCCAAGAGACTGGAGTTTCTGACGGATATACAGGGAAGACTAGAAAATTGATAAATTCTGAAAATAGGGTCCAAGGCTACCCTTGGGGAAGGACAACCTTGAGAATCAGCTGTCATCACCCCATTTAACAAAAACAAGCAGGCTTATCATTCAATATCAATTTATTTCAAAGGTCATCTGTATATCCTGAAAAACTGCACTGTTTCTAAGCTGCTATTGTCAAATAAAATAGCTTGAAGGAAGGTTTATTCAAATTGTGGCTTGTCCTGATCTTGGTTGTTTCCTCTATCAACCTAAGATACATTTTCTTCTTTGCTTTATAGACTAAGTCTTTATAAATGCCTGTTCTTATTCAGCATTCATTTGCTGCTGCTGCTGCTGCTAAGTCACTTCAGTCGTGTCCGACTCTATGTGACCCCATAGACGGAAGCCCACCAGGCTCCCCCTTCCCTGGGATTCTCCAGGCAAGAACACTGGAGTGGGTTGCCATTTCCTTCTCCAATGTGTGAAAGTGAAAAGTGAAAGTAAAGTCGCTCAGTCGTGTCTGACCCTTAGCGACCCCACGGACTGCAGCCTACCAGGCTCCTCCATCCATGGGATTTTCTAGGCAAGAGTACTGGAGTGGCTTGCCAATTCATTTGCTAATGCACCTTATATCTTAAGAAGTAAATTCCTAGGTGTTTACCTTGGTTTAAGTTTGCATAGAGTCGGCACCAAGCATAGTCTGCAGAGTGCTGCTTAATAAGTATTTGCCGATATTAAAAAAGTCACTTCATAATATTTTATCTTTTAGAAAAAAATCAGCCTTATGTTTATCACACCTCTTGGACAGTGGATCAAACTCACTGATCCAAATTCTGATGGAAAAAATCACTGTTCTGAAATAGTTAAGATTTATTTTGCACACAGTGTACCTTTAAAAATATGCCAGTATTGCACATAGCAGGACTGATACTTTTTCTCCTTTTCTTCTATGCTAGGCTGACATGGTTAATAACTGTCAAGAAACCAAATATAAACAGACCTGTAGGGAGACGAAGTTCTTTCAGGCAAACTCTGTTATGCCCAAATGTTACATAAGAGCAAGAGCCCACACCCTAGCTTACCTGTCTCTTCAGATACTGGGGAGAGTAAAGAAACCTGAGAAAACAGATCTGTTCTATTTTCCTGATCATTGCCACTCTCAGGGTTGAGATTGGACTCTTATTTGTGCCTTTTCCAAGTCACAATTCACAGACAGTATGGTACCCTTGTCACCAACCGAAGTACAAGAAAATGACAGGCTATATTTTGACTAGAAAACTTCGTTGCAAAACTAGTCTTTTATTTTCCCACAGAATATATTCCATTACCGTATGGGAAATTTATATGGATTTTTAAAAACATTCTTAAGTGATAATATCTAGAATGTTGAAAGGAAGCAAAGTAGATATGACTCAAATTTCCAGGTAATTACAACACTGTAAATAAACTATATTTCAATAAAAAACAAAACAAACAAACAAACAAAAACCCAAAAACATTCCAGGTAAAACAGAAAATGTACCAACTTCCTGGGAGATAGTATATCAATGTAAATTAAGAATCTTAATAGTAATCATTTATCTTAAATTAATTATTTTAACCTTAACCTTATATAATTATATATCACAGAAATTACTTCAAGGAAATGAGAACATATACCAATTTAACCTGTGTGTCTATCCATTGCACTATTATTAAAAATAGCCAGTGATTAAGTTGTTTTTTCAGAGTACCGAATGAATCTCTGGCAGATTAAATTAGAGCAATCTACAAAGTAAGTTCTGAGTTCCCCACAGCCCCCACAGCTATTATTCCATGATCTGTGTGGACCATGGCTGCTCAGTGAAGAACTGAGCAGAAGAACTCTCACCTTGCAAACACATGCATTTTTTTTTCACACAGATCATTTGCCTGCAAGGAAGATCTTTCTTTTCTTTTGTAAAAATCCCAGTCTCATAAGGTCAGCAACTTCACATGAAAAAGTAGAAAGAAAAAATAAAGACAAAACCTACATGGCTTAAAAGGGCAAATAGAAAAGCTAAAAAAAGAAAAAGTATTTTTGAAGAAATGCTTTTAGATATTGAATGAGATAATCTCTTTCACTAGACAACATAAATACAGAGAGCCAGAAAAATAAGAGGCTGAAATTAACTGTTTAATGACATATAAATCTGATTAAAAGGTCTTTATAACATTCTGTGTTAAAAACATACATTGACTTTGGAAACATACATTCCTGTAGCACTTTTTGAAACATTCATTGTGTTTTCTTATATATAACTCTCCCATTCCATAAAAATCTCCAGTTTCTTCAGACAGATACCGTATCTAATACATCTCTGAGTCCTCAGAAAATATATAAATGAGTAAGATTATGAGGAATATCATTGCTTTGAGCCTTCTATCCTTTTGACAAACAGACTTTTACCTACAGACTGTTAACTTCCTGCATGTATTCAGCAGTTTATTCATAGAAATGTTAATTTGGGGGAAACACAAAACTAAAAGATCATTTAATACAAAATATATCTAATTTAGCAGTTGAAGAAACAGAGAACTTGGGAGGTTGAAAGATTTGCCTAAAGTTGTTGCCAAATTAAACGTGGGTTTGCTCACCAGACATGCAGCAAAGCCAGTCTACTGACACTCGATTGTGGTGAGGAAAGTGCAATCTTTATTTACAGTGCACCAAGCAAGAAGGGCTTCCCTTGTAGCTCAATCGGTAAAGAATCTGCCTGCAGTGCAGGAGACCCGGGTTCGATCCCTGAGTTGGGAAGATCCCCTGGAGAAGGAAACGGCAACTCACTCCAGTATCTTTGCCTGGAAAATCTCATGGACAGAAGAGCCTGGTAGGCTGCAGTCCATGGGGTCACAAAGAGTTGGGCACGACTGAGCGACTAACACTTACTTACACTTAAGCAAGAAGAATGGGTAGCTCATGCTCAAAAGACCCAAACTCGCAAAGATTTTAAAGACAGTGTTAAGGAGGGTCATAGGATGCCTGTTTAGCTCATGTTTCTTTTTCTGATTAGTTGGTAGTGAGCTAATAGGGTAATATTTATGGTATTTCAATCATCAACTTTCTTATTTCAACCAGTCTGGGTTTGAATGCTTGTGGTCATCATGTAGAACGTATCCTCCACTAGGTATGGGTCTTAGTTTCTGCAGAACAACTCAAATATGTACATCAGATTTTTATCTACAACCTTCAGAAGGAACTGTTACTCTTTAGTTCTAAATATTAACTGCTTCAATCTGCTCTTTGGAACTTGAAAAAGGCCTGGGAGACAAAAATCCTTTTTCTACAAATGAGAAACAGGGGATACAAAGGGGTATTTGTAACTTACAGGGGCCCCACAAGTTCCTGCTTCTTTCTTCCCACCCTCTTCCCCTTTCCTTGGATACTCCTCAATCCTGAGGACAACAGGGGTGGAACAAGAAAGAGAATACAATTTTAGATATAGAGAGTACTCCTAAATTCTGCAAGGGAATTCAGTTTTAGGGGAACCTGGTTTCAGTTATACAATTAGTGTTTTTCAACTAGTAAAGAACAAGACTTTTTATCTCTCTATATAATGCTCATTAAACCAAGTAATGATTCTTTCATTTGTCTCTATAGATTCCTGTTTTGTGAAACAGAACTGCCAAATTTGGCAGTTCAGAACTGCCAAATGGTATATATATATATATGGAGAAGGCAGTGGCACCCCACTCCAGTACCCTTGCCTGGAAAATCCCATGGATGAAGGAGTCTGGTAGGCTGCAGTCCATGGGATCACGAAGAGTCGGACAAGATTGAGCGACTTCACTTTCACTTTTCACTTTCCTGCATTGGAGAAGGAAATGGCAACCCACTCCAGTGTTCTTGCCTGGAGAATCCCAGGGACGGGGGAGCCTGGTGGGCTTCCGTCTATGGGGTCGCACAAAGTTGGACACCACTGAAGTGACTTAGCAGCAGCATATATATATATATATGTATGTATACAATGCAGACTTAACAGCATTTAATGTGAAAAAGTTTTAGAATTTAGTCATCAATTTATACTTTGGTAGCTTTGTAGTTTGTATTGTTGCTGTCACAAGAGCAAGACTGCTAAAACCAAGCCAAAACCAAAAACAAACCAACAACTAATTAAATCTCATAATAAGTTAATAACATTCTGAAATCCAGATAATGATAAAAGTGAAATATATCATATTTTACTTGAGTAAGTTCTGTGTTCAATTCTAGTCAGCATATTAAGAGTGTCTTTGGCAAACTAGAACAATTCCCATAAATATCAGCTCAAAGAATTTGAATGAATGAATGCTTTTCTTTTTTAAAAGTAGGCTACTAGAGCCAAATTGAAAAATATTCTAGTATCATAAGCCCAAAAAAATGGACATTTACAAGATAAATAAGTGAATGAACATGAAATAGAATGGCATAAAATACAATTTTATTTTTTTCTGTTCTCTAGGCATTAATTCTAAAAAGACTGATTCAGACCCAAATGACTACTAGCTTTGCCTATACAAAAAGATTAGGGAGAGACTCGGATTGGTGTCAGTGTTAAATTGACACCGCAGTTTTTCAACAGCAGTTATGCTTTTGTGTAAATTTAAATTAGATGGTATCTGCTTATATTATTAATCAAATGGAAATATTCAACTGAAGTTTTCCCTCATAATTAAATTTTTATTTTGCATAATATGTCATTTGTACTTCATCTGCAGCTGCAATCTCACTGATATAAAAGAAATGTCAACTTCAAAGTTGCCACCTCTTACAAATTATAAATTCAGCTTTGTGGATTAATGTTATAAGTAATCTACTCTTATGCTAATTAAATGTGAATGAACCTTGCTTTAGAGGCAATCAAGCAGAAATCATTTCCCCAATGATGTTTAGAAGAGATTACCTGAACACTTTAGTCCTGTGCACTTCAATACATATATTGAAATCAGCTAACACATTTAAAAGGATTGATATATATAATACAAATTTCAGAAAATCATCATTGTTACTGTTCTTTTTCAAACTGCACGTTAATGAATCTGATAAAATGCATTAAAATCTGCATCTTTCACATGAGGGAAAATTCATTTCTTCTTTCTTTTAGTTATTAAAATTTATTGAACATGAAATTTATACTTTTGAATTGGAGAAATAAGCCCCCTAACAAACCTTCTCTCATATAAATAAGAGCTTTAAATTCTGGATAAATACAAAAAGCAGCTTTAGTTGAGGGCTTTAGAAGCTGAACAAAATGGACTTTCCAAGAAATAAGTTAAAACTTTGAGAAAGTAAACAGCACATAGTTGATCCCCATTTTATTGGTGCTTTATCCTTAGGGTAGATGCAGTTTTGGAGGAGATAGCTAAAAAGATTTCTAATCAGAGGAACTAGGAGAAGCTCTGAGGTAACAAGGGCTGCCAAAAAGTAAGGGGCAAAAAGGAGCAAGTTGGAGGGGGAAAACATTAAACATTAATTTACACACAAGCTCAGCTCAAGTTTCTAGTTGATTACTGAATCACTCATGTGGGGAGTGGGGCTGGCGAACAGAATTAAAGCAAATTACAAATAAAAATTACCAAACAAGGAAAACGTGAGTCACTAAGCAATGCAGGTGTGAAGGACTACAACTCAGGCCTTAACAAGTAACCTGCCTGCTAAAATTATATCTATGTCTGTATCTATCTATATATAAAATCTTTGGGAAAATAAAACAAAATCCAGAGTCTATACATCATAACAGTCACAATGTCCAGGACACAATCCAAAATATCTAGACATATGAAGGTCAAGAATGTGACTCAATTCTAACATAAAAGATCATCAACAGATGACAAGCAGATGGCTCAAAATTTATAATTATCAGATGGGGATGGTTAAGTAGCTACTATATTTTGTATTGGAGAAGACTCTTGAGAGTCGCTTATACTGCAAGGAGATCCAACCAGTCCATTCTAAAGGAGATCAATCCTGGGTGTTCATTGGAGGGACTGATGCTGAAGCTGAAACTGCAATACTTTGGCCAACTCATGCGACGAGTTGACTCACTGGAAAAGACTCTGATGCTGGGAAAGGTTGGGGGCGTGAGGAGAAGGGGATGACGGAGAATGAGATGGCTGGATGGCATCACCGACTCTGTGGACATGAGTTTGGGTGAAATCCGGGAGTTGGTGATGGACAGGGAGGCCTGGCGTGCTTTGATTCATGGGGTCGCGGAGAGTCAGACACAACTGAGCGACTGAACTGAACTGATATTTTGTAAGGTAAATGAATATGAAATGAATGAAAATAGGAAATCTCAACAAAGATAGAGACAATACAAAAATAAATAAAAGGAAATATTAGAATTGAAATAAACATCTGAAATAAAATCACTAGATGAGCCTAAGAGTAGAAAAAAAATGACAGAGAAAATCAGTGCACTTGAAGATCTATCAACAGATTTAATTAAGTCAAAAAATAATGAGAGGAAAAAAAAAGATTTTAAAAAATAGACTAAGCCTGAAGTCAGGAACTTGGGGGTAATTTCTCTCTTTAGATACCGTCTCAAGGATATAGAAGGAGGTCGATGTAAACCCAAAGTAAATAGAAAAATAACATAGTAATGCTAAAAGAAAAATTAACAAAATAGAAAAGATGTGAACAGTATAGAAAATAAATAACGCCAAATCTTGCTCATTGAAAAAGACTTAGATTAAAATATTCAACTAATAACAGAGAAGTTATAAATCACCAGTATCAGAAATATCCTTCAGATGTTAAAAGAATAATGAAGTTACATAACAAACAACGTTTGAACTGTGAAAGCTCATTCAAAGAAAAAATAGAAAACCTGGATGGTCCTATATTAATTATATAAGTTGAACTTTTTATTGGTTAAATGCCTTAAAAGAAAAATTACAGGTTCAGATGGCTTCTTCGGTAAATTCTGCCAAACAAGAAAGAAATAAATCAATTATACATAAACTCTTGCATAAAATTAAGAATACTTCTTAACTCATCTTATGACTTTGATACTATTTAACAAAAAGAAAGACATAAAAACAAAAACAACATTAACACACACAAAGAAACTAATAGTACATGAACATATATATAAATATTCTTAACAGATTAACAAATCATTTCTGGAAAATTTTCTCAGGAATGCACTGACATTATCTAAAAATTAATCATTGTAATCCCTCAGATTCGGGCTTCCCGGCTGGCTGAGGGGTAAAGAATTCAACTGCAATGCAGAAGATGCAGGACACGCCACGGGTTCGATCCCAGGGTTGCAAAGATCCCCTGGAAGAGGGCATGACAACCCACTCCAGTATTCTTGCCTTGGAGAATCCCATGGACAGACGAGTCTGGCGGGCTGCAGTCCATGGGGTCACACAGAGTTGGAAACAACTGAAGAGAACGAGCACAAACCCTCATATTCATGAAACTAAGAGGAATGTTCATATGATCTTTTCAGAAGCTGTAAAATAAACACTTGACAAAACTGAACATTATGATGGAAATTTTCAGCAAACTATTATTAGAAGAAATCATATACAATCTAAGAAATAGCATTATAAAAGAATATCTCTGCTTTCTGGTGGCTCAGATGGTAAAGCATTTGCCTAAAGTGTGGGAGACCTGGGTTCAGTCCCTGGGTGGGTAAGATCTCCTGGAGAAAAAAATGGCAATACACTCCAATATTCTTGCCTGGAAAATCCCATGGATGGAGGACCCTGGTAGTCTATAGTCCATGGGGTCGCAAAGAGTTGGACACGACTGAGCAAATTCATTTTCACTTTCACTACTTCTAAAATTATAGTAATGAAATATTAAAAACTTTTATTCAGAGGTCAGAAACAAGGCATGGTGTCTATTCTTGAAATTTCTGTTAATTATTATATTAAAAATTCTAGCCACTGTAATGAAGCAAGGGAAAAAATTTGCAAAAAATGAAAGATGTAAATTTCTTCTTTCAGAGGACATGATTATTTATATAGAAAATCCTCAGAAATCTCCAAAACAACTTTGATTTTTAGTAAATTTAGCAAAGTCAGTGGCTACAAGGTTAATATAAAAAATCTATTTTTATATCCTAGTAACTATCTCCAGCAAGCTACTGGTTGCCTTCGTCTCAGGTGTGGGTCACAGGACAGCTCTTGGAACTGGGAGAACCAGTATTCACAAATCAGACTGTTCTGAGAACATCATGTGAAATGCTAAGATGGATGAATCACAAGATGGAATCAAGATTCCTGGGAGAAATATCAACAACCTCAGATATGAAGATGATACTAGTCTAATAACAGAAAGAAGAGAGGAACTAAAGAGCACCTTGATGAGGGTGAAAGGGCAGAATGAAAAAGCTGGCTTGAAACTCAACATTAAAAAAAAAAAAAAAAGAAACCTAAGGTCATGGCACCGATTCCCATCACTCCATGGCAAATAGAAAGGGAAATAGTGGAAGCAATGACAGATTTTATTTTCTTGGGCTTCAAAATAACTACAGATTGTGATTGCAGTCGTGAAGTAAAAAGATGCATGCTCCTTGGAATGAAAGCTAAAACTAAACAACGTTTTAAAAAGCAGAGACATCACTTTACCGAAAAAGGTGTATATAGTCAAAGTTATGGTTTTTCCAGTAGTCATGTATGGATGTGAGGGTTAGACTGTAAAGAGGGCTAGGCACCAAAGAACTGATGTTTTTGAACTGTGGTGTTGGAGAAGATCCTTGAGAGTCACTTGGTCATCAAGGAGATGAAACCAATCAATCTTAAAAGGAAATCAACCCTGTATATTCTTTGGAAGGACCGATGCTAAAGCCGAAGTTCGAGTACATTGGCCACCTGATGTGAAAAGCTGATTCACTGGAAAACACCCAGATGCTGAGTCTGAGCAAATTCTGGGAGATAGTGGAAGACAGAGGAGCCTGTCATGCTGCAGTCTATGGGGCCACAAAGAGTCAAAAATGACTTAGCCACAAAAAAGGGTTTCTAAGGGTCAGACACGACTAAGCGACTTCATTTTCACTTTTCACTTTCACACATTGGAAAAGGAAATGGAAACCTAATCCCAGGGACGGGGGAGCCTGGTGGACTTCTGTCTATGGGGTCACACAGAGTCGGACATGACTGAAGTGACTTAGCAGTAGCAGTAGCAGCAGCAGGAAAGCATTCAAAAATTGTTCAGCTACCAGAACATCAAAAATAATATATATGAATAAATTAAACAAAAGATATGCAAGAAATCCACACTGAAATCTTAATAAAATTGCTGAAAGATTAAAGAAAAACTAAAGACATATGTCATGTTTATAGGTTGGAAAATGAAATACTCAGGATGTCAGTTCCCTCAAATCAATCTATACATTTATTAAAAACAAAATAATTCTGATAGATATTTTTTAGATTTGAGAAGTGATTATAAAATTTTATGAAAATGTAACTTTTCAAGAATAGGTAAAGTGATTTTTCAAAAGCAAAATTTGAACTGTAACATTACTGGTTCTAATAATTACAGTAAGGCAATAATAATAAAGACCCTTACTCCTTGGAAGGAAAGTTATGACCAACCTAGATAGCATATTAAAAAGCAGAGATATTACTTTGCCAACAAAGGTCCATCTAGTCAAAGCTATGGTTTTTCCAGTGGTCATGTATGGATGTGAGAGTTGGACTGTGAAGAAAGCTGATCGCCGAAGAATTGATGCTTTTGAACTGTGGTGCTAGAGTCCCTTGAACTGCAAGGAGGTCCAACCAGTCCATTCTAAAGGAGATCAATCCTGAGTGTTCATTGGAAGGACTGATACTAAAGCTGAAACTCCAATGCTTTGGCCACCTCATGCGAAGAGTTGACTCACTGGAAAAGACCCTGATACTGGGAGGGATTGGGGGCGGGAGGAGAAGGGTACAACAGAGGATGAGATGGCTGGATGGCATCACTGACTTGATGGACATGAGTTTGAGTGAACTCCGGGAGTTGGTGATGGACAGGGAGGCCTGGCGTGCTGTGATTCATGGGGTCACAAAGAGTTGGACACGACTGAGCAACTGAACTGAACTGAACTGAACAGTAATAAAGACAATGTATTAAAAAATACTCCAACCTTCATGAGATAGATTAACAAATACAAATTGTATATTTTAATATATAATAAATTCATTAGCACAAACAAGTTATTAACAAATCTATCACTTTATAGTTACCACTGGTATGTGTGTATTAGAAGGAACAATTAAGACCTACTCTTTTAGAAAATTCCAAATATACAATGTAATATTATTAGCTGTAATCACCATGCTGAACATTAAATCCATAAAACTAATTCATCTTATAACTGAGTTTGTACCAATTAGCTAACATATCCCCTTCTACTCTACCCTCACCCCCTGGTAATAATCATTCAATTCTCTAGTTCTAGGAGTTCAGCTTTTTAAGACTCCACTTATGAATGTGGTACAAAGTATTTGACTTCCTGTGCCTAGCTTATTTCACTTAACATAATGTCTTCTGGGTTCACTCAAATTATTATAAATGGCAGGTGAACAATGTTCCAATGTATATATGTTTACCACACTTCCTTTATCCTTTCATCTGTTGACAGGCATTGAATATGTTTTTTCTTTATTTTGGCTATTGTGGAGAATGATACAATGAACATGGGAGTTCAGGTATCCCCTCAGGATACTGATTTTGTTTCTTTTGGATACTTACCCAAAAGTAGGATTTCTGGTTGACATGATAGTTTTATTTTAATTTATTTCACGTATTGCTATACAGTAATCTGGAGGATATATTATTAATTAGAAAAGTAACAAAAAAGCAATATGCAGAACCATATTTAGGATGTTTTCTTTGGGTAAGGAAGTGAGGACATGAACTGATGGGTGGATTTATATGCATATATTTGCTTATGCTAAAACCAAATTGAACTAGAAAAATAAATTGAAAATGAATTAAAAGGTTAACCCACTGGGGAGAGAAGGAAAAGAATGGGGAAGACAGAAATGGAAGTTAGTATTTCTTACTTGACTGTGGGCGAGCTGCTCTAAAACATGCATCTTTGTTGCTTTGAAGAAAGAGAGAGAAAAAAGTCTGTGCACCTCAGTGAAAGATCCCGCATGCTTCCACTAAGACTCGAGGCAGCAAAATGAATTTAAAATGTTTAAAAACTGCATTAGAAGGACAAAAAGAAGAAAGCTGTGAGCTCTAGATCAGGGTAGAAAACTTTCTCCGTAGGGGCCAGAGAGTAACTATTTTAGGTTCTGCAGGTAGTGTAAGTTCTTTTCTTTCCTTGTCCCCTTCTCTTTCTCCCCCTTTCTCCCGCCTCGTTCCTCTCTTCCTTCTCCTAGTCCCTCTCCTCCTCCTCCCTCTCTCCCTCCTGCTCTCCCTCTCTCCCCCCTGCTCTCCCTCCCGCTTCTCTTCTCCTTCTTCTTTCTCTCTCCCCCACTTTATTTCTAAAACTCTTTCATGGTGTTCACAATATTTTCTTTAATGAGTCATGCAAAGACAGGCTACAGCCTGATTGACCAATGGCTCACAATTTACTGGCACTTGCTTTAGATAAAAGTTGTCTAGTCAAAAGTTCTGTGAAAATAAGAGTTTTGTTTATGTTTTTTTTTTTTTTTTTCCCTGTGCTATCCTTTACAGTAGCCATAGGGGCATGTGGCTATAGGGCACTTGAAATATGATGTGAACAAAGAAGGCACTGAATTTGTACTTTATTAAAATTTATTTATTTAGCGACATATGGCTAGCAACTACTGAAATGGACAGCATCAGTTCAGTCGCTCAGTCGTGTCCGACTCTTTGTGACCCCATGAATCACAGCTCGCCAGGCCTCCCTGTCCATCACCAACTCCCGGAGTTCACCCAAACTCATGTCCACAGAGTCAGTGATGCCATCCAGCCATCTCTTCTCTGTCGTCCCCTTCTCCTCCTGCCACCAACCTTTCCCAGCATCAGAGTCTTTACCAGTGAATCAGCTCGTTGCATGAGGTGGCCAAAGTATTGAAGCTTCAGCTTTAGCATCAGTCCCTCCAGTGAACACCCAGGATTGATCTCCTTTAGAATCGACTGGTTGGATCTCCTTGCAGTCCAAGGGACTCTCAAGAGTCTTCTCCAGCACCACAGTTCAAAAGCATCAATTCTTCAGCGATCAGCCTTCTTCATAGTCCAACTCTCACATCCATACATGACCATGGGAAAAACCATAGCCTTGACTAGACGGACCTTGGTTGGCAAAGTAATGTCTCTGCTTTTCAATATACTATCCAGGTTGATCATAACCTTCCTTCCAAGGAGTAAGCGTATTTTAATTTCATGGCTGCAATCAGCATCCGCAGTGATTTTGGAGCCCCAAAAAATAAAGTCTGACACTGTTTCCACTGTTTTTCCATCTATTTCCCATGAAGTGATGGGACCAGATGCCATGATCTTTGTTTTCTGAATGTTGAGCTTCAAGCCAACCTTTTCACTCTCCTCTTTCACTTTCATCAAGAGGCTTTTGAGTTCCTCTTCACTTTCTGCCATAACGGTGGTGTCATCTGCATATCTGAGGTGACTGATATTTCTCCCGGCAATCTTGATTTCAGCTTGTGCTTCTTCCAGCCCAGCGTTCCTCATGATGTACTCTGCATAGAAGTTAAATAAGCAAGGTGACAATATACAGCCTTGACGTACTCCTTTTCCTATTTGGAACCAGTCTGTTTTTCCATGTACAGTTCTGACTGTTGCTTCCTGAGCTGCATACAGGTTTCTCAAAAGGCAGGTCAGTTGGTCTGGTATTCCTATCTCTTTCAGAATTTTCCACAATTTATTGTGATCCACACAGTCAAAGGCTTTGGCATAGTCAATGAAGCAGAAATAAATGGTTTTCTGGAACTCTCTCGCTTTCTCCATGATCCAGCTGATGTTGGCAATTTGATCTCTGGTGCCTCTGCCTTTTCTAAAACCTGCTTGAACATCTGGGAGTTCACGGTTCACACAACTAGACCATTCAGATATGACCTAAATCAAATACCTTATGATTATACAGTGGAAGTGAGAAATAGATTTAAGGAACTAGATCTGATAGATAGAGTGTCTGATGAACTCTGGATGGAGGTTCGTTACATTGTACAGGAGACAGGGACCAAGACCATCCCCATGGAAAAGAAATGCAAAAAAGCAAAATGGCTGTCTGAGGAGGCCTTACAAATAGCTGTGAAAAGAAGAGAAGCGAAAAGCAAAGGAGAAAAGGAAAGATACAAGCATCTGAATGCAGAGTTCCAAAGAATAGCAAGGAGAGATAAGAAAGCCTTCCTCAATGATCAATGCAAAGAAATAGAGGAAAACAACAGAATAGGAAAAACAAGAGATCTCTTCAAGAAAATTAGAGATTCCAAGGGAACATTTCATACAAAGATGGGCTCGATAAAGGACAGAAATGGTATGGACCTAATGGATAGCATAGGAAACCCAATTTTTTCCAAATTAATGTTTCCATCTTAATTTTACAACTACACATAGCCTGGGGTTTACACCAGTGTTATTTCTCATCTAGTTGATCACTACTGATTAAATTAGATCTCCAAATACTATGCTTGTGTGTCATCCTGGAAGGCACTATGTATGTGTATGTGATAACTGCTCAGTTGCATCTGACTCTCTGCGATCACATGGACTGTAGCCCACCAGGTTCCTCTGTCTATGGAATTCTCCAGGCAAGAATACAGGTTGTGATATCTTCTTGAAAGGATCTTCCCAACTCAGGGATCAAACCCAGGTCTCCTGCATTGCAGGCAGATTCTTTACCATCTGAGTCACCAGGGAAGCCCCTCATATTGA
Source organism: Moschus berezovskii (assembly GCF_049115385.1). Lineage (NCBI taxonomy): Eukaryota > Metazoa > Chordata > Mammalia > Artiodactyla > Moschidae > Moschus > Moschus berezovskii. The sequence goes on from NC_142461.1 coordinate 69,755,823, forward strand.
GTATTATATATAATACTTATTTCTTAAGATTTTCATTTTTAGTATATTTATTTTGATTGTATGGCTATCTGTGTAATAGTTGGCTCTCCCTCTATGTTACAATCTTTGAGAGAATTCTGACATCTGCTTTGTTCACTGCTCTAGCCCCAAAGTCTAGCACAGGACATGTTACAATGTAGGCATGTAAGAAGTATTTGTTGAATGACTGGGAGGTCCATGGTAAAGAGTTCCTATGGTCAAACAGTCTGGACAACACTGAATAAAACTGTTTTTTCTCAGTGACTTTTATATATTAATATGGACACTGAGAATTTTCAGAATGGGTTGTTAATCAAACCACTCCGCAAATACTAGGAAAATTTGCATTTTGTGTTTGCTTCCAAAATACTTATTAACATGTTACTGAACACTAATTATTGATAAATGGCAACTTGAGAAATGCTGTTCATGGTTTTATACCTGAGGAACAAAGGTAATTCTTACAACTCATATATGTTCTAGCTCAATTCCATACTTGAAATCAAATCTTTATTATGGTAAATAGTGTCTGTGTGTGTATGTGTGTTTAATAGACTCAAAGTTAAAAAATATTACAAAAAGAAGTCTCATATGGTTTAAAAAATGGTCAGCATGATTCAGAATTACAATCATCTGGAACTGGCAGGTGTTGTCTGCTGATTTTAAAAAATTCATTATTTAATATATTTGCCAGAATATTCACCCTACAGGCAAGATTAATTGGAAAAACATTAGGAGAATAGTAAAGACAGACTGTACTTTCCAGTTTTTGCCTAGGGAAATCTTTCTCTGCAGAAATTAAGAACCATTTTCTAATGCTTATCCCTTTCCACATTTCATCTGCCCCTTTCTTATGCTGCATAGCCTGACCAGGTCAGATGCCAGCATGCTCATTTACATGAAGTAGAAATCTACAAGATATAAGATTAAAGAAGGTCACAAAGTCTGTACCTTTTTTTTTTTTTTTTTTCATTGAAAAACGATGTCTTTACTCCTATCCCGTGAATCTGGACCAGCCCCATGACTGCTTTGAGTACTAGAATATAGTAGAAGTGATGCTAACAATTTTGCTCTCAGGCCAGAAGATACTTCCTGTCTCTTGGGACACTTCTTATAGAAGTCCTGAGCAGCCAAGTAAGAAATTCAAATACCCTGAGACCATTATATTTTAGAATTCATGTATAAATATGTGACCATGTGACATTTGGTCAATAGTTTCAGCTGGGCCCAGCCTCCCAGTCATCTACTGCAAGACACCTCCCGATCCAAGAGACCATCTCCAAGACACCAAAGAGAAGCCTTCTTCAACCTTTCATGCCTGCACATTTACAGCTGAATACCATCAAGTGATCCCAGTTGATGTCCAATGGAAGAGAACAAACTCTTTACCCAAATTCCTGACCCAGGTAACCATAATGTATAACGCAATCCTGTTGTTTTATTCTAGTAACTTTGGAGCTGATGCTACAATGATGCATAATTAGGATCAGTTCAGTTCAGTTCAGTTCAGTCGCTCAGTCGTGTCCGACTCTTTGCAACCCCATGAATCACAGCACGCCAGGCCTCCCTGTCCATCACCAACTCCCAGAGTTCACTCAAACTCATGACCATCGAGTCGGTGATGCCATCCAGCCATCTCATTCTCTGTCGTCCCCATCTCCTCCCACCCCCAATCCCTCCTAGCATCAGACTCTTTTCCAGTGAGTCAACTCGTCGCATGAGGTGGCCAAAATATTGGAGTTTCAGCTTTAGCATCAGTCCTTCCAATGATAGAGTGAAATAATTCTGAGTAAAATGATACTAAAGAGGCTAGAAAGGAACTATTTTCCTAGTATTCCTGACAACAGAGAAATTTAAGAGGGAGCACTGTGTTTAGAATGTGATCTGGAACATATGTAAAACCTAAAGAAAATATTCACTGTAATTTTTCCCCATTCTTTGCTTTTTGGACTTAATTTTCTCTTCTATTTAGAAATAATTTGAAAAGTGTTCTGAGCCTCAGTTTCTCATTCATAAAAATGGAGATTATAATATCTGATCATCTCACAGAGATGTAAGATGATAAAATACTTTAATTACAAAGCAAGGAGAATGAGAAGATGAATGTTAACTGAGTGCATAATGCATAGCAAGCATGTACCAATTTTTTCTTCTTCCCCTTTGCTGACTGGTGACAAGAGGAAAGACTCAGCATCAGGAGAGTGAGTAAAATTAACTGCAAGGTATTAGTTGAATCACTAACATTGCTGAGAATTCCGCTGAAATTTGACAATTGTTACGTATCTACCAATCTGTATTATTTATATTGAGATTCAAATATGTCAATTGTTATTAACAAAGTTTATGAAGTTAAAACTACTAGGAAATATGAAATACTCATGTTTGTCACTAATGATGATGATAATGGTGATGTTTATGAGTGTGTGTGTTTGTATGCTCAGTCACTCAGTCATGTCTGACCTTTGTGACTCAACAGACTATAGCTTGCAAGGCTCTTCTGTCCGTGGAGTTTTTGAGGCAAGAATACTGGAGCAGGTTGCCACTTCCTTCTCCAGGGGATCTTCCTGACCCAGGATCAAACTCATGTCTCTTGTGTCTCCAGCACTGGCAGGCAGATTCTTTACCACTTGTGCCATCTGGGAAGTCCTGATGATGACAGTCTATTTCCCTGGACTGAAAATATCTAGATCCATGTCTTGTCTCAAGTCCTTGTACTATGTGGTGAGCACAATGGAGACATCTACAGAAAAGATGCTTGATCTTCGAATTCCATTTCTGTTAGTCACTTAGGAAGCCAGTTTCTGGGGTCACAATAAGATTCAGGTCCACTAAATGCTTATCCTCAAAGGACAAGATGAAGTTGCACAACTTCCTAGGGTCTTTTAGCACTTCTGAGTAGCATTTACTCCATGGATTATGGTCATTTGTAGGTACCACTGAGAACCTTGTTGTTTTCATACCTACAACTTTGTATGGGTCAGTGGTTTGTTAATTCTGCTTAGCAGGGTTATTTTGTATAACAGAGTTTAGTAGTATGTGGGGCTGAGCAAGAAGCTTGGTAGTACAAAGATCAGTTCTGAAACTGGGAACCTGGCCTCCAGTTCTCAATCACATTTTTGCTATATGCTCTTGAGGAAATCACTAACTCCTTGAGCTTCAACTTCCTCATTCATAGTAAGGGGGTAATAAGCCCTGATTCACTGACCTATTATGAAGTAAAATGACATAAGGCAGGTGACAATACTAGGACAATTATATAGAGATCTGCAAAAGAAAAGCACTTTAATCACCCTACTACTGAGTACTTACTATTTTTGAGTCATATTATTTTTTCAGTTGAGCTGAGCCCAGTGATCACAGAAAGACAGATATTTATGTGTGAACCTTTTTAGATTGAGGCCATCCCATTTAATTATTTTTGCTGTTTTTTCCCTTGTTTGAGGAATATATCCAAAAACTTTTTCCTAAGACTGATATCAAAGAACTTTCCACTAAGAACACAGAAGCTCCAACAGTGAAAACTCCAAAATATTAGCCTCAATCATGAGCCTTTCATTTCTCTCAGATGATTAAATGTACAGTATATAAGAATGTGGAATCTACAATACATCTTTTCTTTGTCACTTTCCAGAAATTTGACCTTGGTCAAGTGATTTAGCTTCTTTGGGCCTCCTTTTCTTTATCTGTCCAATGGCTATTTGTCCAAAAAAATATTTCTTGAAGATTTCCACATTCAGGTGCATTTTCCAGAGCTGGAAAATAGGAGGGCACCAAGGCAAGGAGGGAGGAAAGGGAGAGAATAGCTGAATACATGAAGAAATTAATGATGTAAATTTTTAATAATGAAAGATCCAGGGTAAAAAATATATGAGGGGTAATCCTTTGCAGAATGCTTATTCTTATAATATCTCTGTAATATTGAGATTGCTTCCAAATAAAAATTGTTTTTAAAAGAAAAAAGAAATAATACCAGCAAATTCCTAAGTGATATATTGGAAGAGCTTGAGATTGCATCCAGCAGCAGTTTGGGCATCTGGAAACAACTTCTATGTTACTTCCTGATCATTCCTTAGGACCCAAAGAAACAGTGGGCTTGAAAATTTTTTTCATTTAAAATGTTTTATATCATTTCTCTGATAAAGTTTGTGTGGCTATCAGAGCTTCTGACAGAGTAGGCATTCCACAAATGCTTGTGTCTTGCTTTTCCCCAAACAGGTATACATGATTGACGGACATCATTTGCGTAATGGAATCAGTTGTTATATCTGAGTCTTTACTGTGGCGTTTCTCATAACCTGACTGCTGGAAAATATGCATCAAGATGAGGTGGCAGCATAGCATAGTAGCCAAGAGCATGGACTATTGAAAAAAAACTGCCTGGATTCAAATTCCAGCCCTTCCACTTATTAGCACTATATCCTTGGGTAAACATCTTGCCTTCCTTCCTCTCATAAAATGCAGACAAAACATTACAGTGTTTTGTGGCTTATCAGAAGCTTTGTTGTGCAGTTGCTAAGTCTTGTCTGACTATTTCCCATGGACTGCAGCACATCAGTCTTCTCTGTTCTTCATTATCTCCCGGAGTTTGCTCAGACTCATGTCCATTGAACCAGTGATGCCATTCAACTATCTTATCCTCTGTTGCCCTCTTCTACTCCTGCCCTCAGTCTTTGCCAGTAGCAGGGTCTTTTCCAATGAATGTGCACTTCACATCAGATGGTCAAAGTACTGGAGCTTGAGCTTTGGCATCGGTCCTTTCAATGAATATCCAGGCTTGATTTACTATAGGATGGACTGGTTTGATCTCCTTGCTGTCCAAGGGACTCTCAAGAGTCTTCTCCAGCACAACAGTTTGAAGGCACAAATTCTTTGGTGCTCTGCCTTCTTTTTCAGAAGCTAACATTTATAAAATGTTTATAATAGTATGTGGTATGTAATAAACACTATGTAAGTATTTGTCAGGGAAAAAAAAATTGCCTCTGAGAAGAAAGGCTTGAGACAATAGATATCTCGGGCCCCCCATATGACTGGATGAATTAGAATCTTTTGAGCCAGTGGCATTTTAACAAGTGCTCTAGATAATTCTTAGTGACATTAAAGTTTGAAAGCCGGTGCTTTGGTTATTAGGAGCCTTGATGAAGTGATTCCACAGAGGCAGCTAATATAGTAAATTAAACTTTGCTTTTTCTGTCAGTATCTTAGGTCTGAAAAATCCCCAAATCCTTGTGGAAGATTTCCCCCCAAATCAAATTAAATGAACCAATAAGATATGCTTCTGGAATGATGAGCATCTCAAATTATAGTTGAGTCGGTGGGTTTCCTTGGTTCGTTTTTTCCAGGTGCCTTCTCTTCCTTGATCAGTTTCCTCAGGATAAATGTTGCTTACTACACATATCTCTGCTTGTCTGAGGTATGGATATAAATGAGGTCCCAGGGAGTTTGGGATACACTGGAATACAGCTCTTTACCCTGTATTAGTCAGTCCAGTCTCTATGTCTAGTTGAGAAAAGCTCCAATAGGAAATGCCAATTAAGCAAGATGATTTTAGCAACTTTGTTTTTCCAGTAGGGAATTTAGAGTTGTTGCAGAAAAGTTGAGCTTCCACATTAATTTTGTCATTGCAGTAAATTTCTACAGTTAGACTGAATACCTTCATGATGCATTCAAGTTACATTGTGGTCACATTATGAGACCATAATGTGAGGGGAGATTTTCCTGTTAAGGGGGCTTCCCTGGTGGCTCAGACAGTAAAGAATCCATCTGCATTGACGGAAACCCGGGTTTGATCCCTGGGTGAGGAAGATCCCATAGAGTAGGGAATATCTATCCACTTCAGTATTCTTGCTTGAGGAATTCCATGGGCAGAGGAATGCTCCATGGGATCACAAAAAGTTGGACAGGACTGAATGACTAACGCTTTCACTTTCCTGTTATAGGTAACAAAACCCACAGAGACCTAGGCACTGGATTCAGAGCATGAATATTTGAGCAAAGAGGAGGTATAGAGCCATGCTGCCAGCTTTTGCTGCCCCTAAGAAGCAGTGACTTTGTGATTTTAAGGCCTCAAAGGGACCCAACAGAGGTGTTCACTATTTTTACAGATGAAGTTCATAACTGGTATAATAAAAAAAATATTATTTTAACCACTGAATTGGCCTTAATCATAATCATCAAATAATAATTATCACTTGAACTGTTTTACCTCCTGTCCCTTATGTTGAAGCCCTAGCCCCCGGTACTTCAGAATGTGACTGTATTTGATAACAGAATCTTTAAAGAAGTAAATGAAGTCATTAGAGTAGATCCCAAGCCAGTATGACTGTGTGTCCTTATAACAGAGGGGACATTTGTATACGTATAGGCATAGAGGGCAGACCATGTTAAGACACAGGGAGAATGTGACCATCTACAAGCCAAGGAGAGAGGCCTGAGAAGAAACCAACCCCACCAACACTTTGATCTTAGACATCTAGACTTCAGAACTGTGTGAATAAATACCTATTGTTTAAGTCCCCAGTCTGTAGTATGTGGTCATGGCAGACCTAGAGAACTAATACAATAATAACTACAACAGTACTAATATTTGATAACACTTTCAAAGTTTTGTATGATCTCATTCAAATTCACACACACACTAAAGGACACAAAAGCCTACTCTGAGATGGGCACTTTAATCTCAGTGCAATTTTACAAATAAAGAAACTAAAGCCTAGAGAAGTTTGCTGATTGGCACGAAGTTCCATTATTAATCAGTAATGAAGACACAAATTACACCCATGTCTTCTCTCTACATGGCTTTTCTGGGCCTCCTGCTTCAGAAGGATTTGGTTCTATGGGTCTCCAGGTAGGAGGAGACAGAAGATGCAGTATTTGCCTAATGACTGACCTCTTTGGGCCTGAAAATCAGTGAGCAGCTGGGACAGTTTCTGACAGTTGGAGGTCCTCACTGCCTTGGCTATCATCCTTGTTGGAACAGAGGGAACATCAGGGCTTATCCAAGAGCTGTGTTGATCCACCCCACACCCCCCCAAAAAAACCTCCTGTTCTTTAGTAGTCTCAACTTTGGCTGGAAGGGTGGTATTATTTGAGGATTTCTCCTGACTTTCAGTAACCTTTTGAGTCCCAACTTGAAAGGAATTAGAAACCAAAATGCTGGGGACTTTTCTTAAATTTCTTACAACTTATGCTCTACCTCAGTTGGGTTAGTGGAGGACACATGAGAGATTACTCTTTATTCTGTCTCATTTTCAGAAATTGTGTATTGTCAACTGCTCAAGAGAGGGAGATATGTGTTTGTGCTTGTGTGTGTACCTGGACTGGGGTTATCACTTAGATTTTGTGGGTGTTTTTCAGCAAATGTGCATTATTCTTAATTGTCCCATAAGGTAAGCAGACATTGTCCACTTTGAAATATTGATCAGTTTGTTCTCTTCTAGAAAGCCTGTCTCTCCTCTCCTTTTCTAAATGAATCCTACTTAGACATTCATGCTTGGTTTCTATTCAGTCTCCTTTTAGTATTTTCCAGAAATTTTCAACTGAATACTGTGAATTCCTACATTCAGTGCCATAAAATGTTCCACTTAATTATATAATACCAATTCACATTAAATAAAGCAATGTTTGTGAGGTTATTTACCAAAGCTGTGCTTAGCCTCTTGGAACATACTTGAGACCATGAACCTGAACCTCATTTCTTCCGACCTCTTCATTAAATCTCTGCTTAAAACTTAGCAGAATTCATTTGGCAATTTATCAAGCACTGTTTTATGCCACTAAAACAATTACTGTCTCAAAATACTGCCTTGTTCTTTCATCAGTGTGGAAATTCCCATGTATTTATATCTTTCCTGACAATTAAATTGCAATCTTCTCAAAAGCATTTTGTCCCTGCCACGGGTAAGTGTTTAATAGATCACTGTATTAGTTTTCTATATTGTTATATTACATTGTCACAAACATACGGGCTTAAAATAACAAAATTTATTATATTACAGTTTGGTAGGTCAAATGTCTAACAAACGTTTCACTAGTATCGAATCAAAGTATGACCAGGGAGGCTTTCTGGATGCTCCAGGGAAGAACCCATTTCCTTGCTTATTCACATTGTTGGCAGAATTGAGCTCTTTGCAGCTATAGAGCTATGGTCCCTGTTGCTGGCTGTCAGTGGAGGGTATTTAGCAGCTTCTAGTGGCTTCCAGGTTTCTTGCATTCTCTGGCTCATTCTTTTGGGTGACTTTTCTTCCTTCTTCTTCTGCTTTAAAGAACTTATGTGATTATACTAGATTCACCAGCATAATCCAGTATAATCTTACTGTTTTAAGATTTAGTGATTTCCAGCCTTAATTACCTTTGCCTTATAATTCAATGTATTCACAAATCCCAGGGATGAGGATGTGGACATTTTGGGGGATCATTATTCTGCCCATCACAATCATCAACCATGGGTTATTATAAGGATATGATCCTGTCCTGCTGCTACAGTCTGAAATTCTGCTTTAGGCAATTCTGAACACAAATTGAATTCAGCCACAGAACTGGCACTTTCTTAGGAAGTGGTGAGCTTCAAACTACTATATATACAAGGGAAAACTACTTTTGATCCTTCAGGAACAAGGGCTATAATTGAAAAACAGCCCACAGGGCTGTTCCACTTATCACTAACGATGGTGCCTATGAAATGTCTCTAGAGGACTCAGAATCTGCACACTTGAAATTTTTTTCAAGTTGAAGTTCTAAAACAGTACCAAACTCTCATTTCCTATGATGATGCTTCAAGATAGATTTCATCCAAAAAAATCAAAACTAAATATAATGAAGCAAGAGCAAGGTTTTATTATTATTATTATTTATGTTTACCCCAAAGTCCAAGTAGGCAGTCATTTCCCTGATGGGCCTGTTGTTTCATTACACTTTACCCTGGCTGTACAGCCCCTTCTTTTAGTATCAAAACACATCTTTCTAAATGAGCAATTTTTTTTTTTTAAACACAGGATAAGATAAAAAGTAGAAACTGAAGATTTCTTCTAGATGCATGATTAAGCAAGGTAAAGTTGATAAAACTGAGCATAGGAAGATGATTTTAAGAAAATCAGCTCCCAGGGAAACCATTAAAGAATTCTAACTATTTATAGGAACTTCCTTCTAAGCTCCTCTGAGGCCCAGCACTGGCCACAAACTGGGTGTGGCATAGCAGGTAAACAAGCTGCTGCTGTCAATCCTTCTATGGAAAAGACTGGGTTAATATGGGCAGGGAGAGGACCCAGGAGGTCATTTAAATCCGAGAGATTGCAAGGTCCAGGGAAAGTGCATTCAGAAAAGTTATATTGGTCACTGGCATATTCCAGGTGCTGTTTCAGATTTGGGTGTAGTAACAGTCGTCCTCAGCATCAATAAGCTTATAGCTTTGTGAAAAAACAGACAATTAAGTTGTTCACTCAGTGGACAATGCTACATACAGGTAGCACAGTTATGGAAGCTCCGAGGAGGGTCTAACCACTGTGTGTATTAGAAATCTTCTGGGAGACAATGATAGTTCAGTTAGGTGTTGAAGAGCAAGTGGAGATACCAAGCAAATAGAGATGGGGCAGGCATTTGAGTCGGAGACAACAGGGCAGGAGGTGTTGGAGGAGTTACAGTCTAGTGAGGACCAAGTCACAGAAAACTCCATACAGGAAGGCAAGAAACCTGTGCTAATATCACATATGGATTATCTTACCCCTTATAACTCAGCTAGTAAAGAGTCTGCCTGCAATGTGGGAGAGTTGGGTTCAATTCTTGGGTTGGAAAGATCCCCTGGAAGAGGGCATAGCTGCCCACTCCAGTATTCTTACCTGGAGAATCCCCACGGACAGAGGAGCCTGGCAGGCTACAGTCCATGGGGTTGCAAAGAGAGCTGACTGAGCGACTAAACACAGCACAGCAAATAAAATGTAGAGGATGATAAGGAAACAAAACTGAGGGGAGGGAAATAGTTACTATGCTCCCAGAGTATTTCAGGGAAGAGACATTACCCTGGTGAGACAGTAGTATTAAGGAGGAAAAGGATGAATTAATCCTGAGAATTAGGTGGCAGTAGAGGGGATAGAGTGAAGATGGGGGAATAGAGGGAGTTGGTAAGATGGAGAAGAAAGTGAAGTATGATTTTGAGGTTCGTAGATTATGTGGATGACTTCGCTGGTGACCAAATTAGCTTACAATAGCTAAACAAAATGACAATGCCCAGCATGAATTGTGTTGAGAAGGACATAGTATTCATTAAGCTTCAATGGGTCAAGGTGTAGAGACTGAGTCTAACTCAGGTAAAGGGAGGAGCTCTTACAATATATGTACAGAGATATAAGAAGATGGGTATCACACTGGAAATCCAGAAGCTCAAAAATCTCTGGACACCTGGGTTTCAGACAGGCTATATGTCAGGCGTGGCTAGCACTTCAGCAGTATTTATAGCTTTTCACTTCATTGCTCTGTTCACTGATATGATTCCATCATACTCTGACCACTGGGCTAGTTCCCGCTTGCTACTAATAGGTTCTCTCACTCTCTATCTTGAATTTTATTTCAGCATTCTGAAATTTCTGCTTCCTTGGGAATCTGGCTAATGAATTCTGCTGTACCTCCAAAGGATAATGACAACCTTTTTTCATGACTCTAATGAAGCATTTAGATACATCTTATGCCATAATCAATATATCTTCTCTGTACTGTTATTACAGATGGAATTCTATTATTACAGAATTCTGTTATTACAGATCCAATTTCTTCTTCACTACTTTTCTTCAAGTGGCATCATGAAATAGTCATTATTTATCCAAGTCAGTTACTTCCTGGAAGACCCAAAGTTACCTACATCTTTTCAAAGACAGTTCCAAACAGAATAATACGCTTTGGTCTTCATTAATAACTGAATGATTTCTTAAAGATTCTGTTAAATCAACAACTACAATACTAACATTTTAGGTCCCAAGGAATATTCTCTTCAAACTCTTATGCAATTAAAAAAAATGAATCTAAATAATGACTTCTGTAATTAGATGACCTTGATTCTGTCCCATGAACAATTTTAGAATCTTCATGCTAGTGTTATAGAGGAAAAAAAAAAAGATATGAAAGACTCCAATGCTGGGAAAGATTGAGAGCAGGAAGAGAAGGAGGTGCTAGAGAATGAGATGGTTGGATGGCATCACCAACTCAATGAACATGAGTTTGGGCAAACTCAGGGAGACAGTGAGGACAGGTAAGCCTTGTATGCTGCAGTCCATGGGGAGAATCAGACATGACTTAGTGACTGAACAACACGAATGAACATATGCATGTTCATATGTACATATACATGTAAAGCATGTGTATATGTATTTGTATATGTATATATATGTACAATATACATATGTGTATGTGTGCTTAGTCGCTCAGTCATGTCCAACTCTTTGCAACTCCATGGACTGCAGCCCCCCAGGTTCCTCTGTCCATGGGGATTCTCTAGGCAAGAATACTGGAGTGGATTGCTATGCCCTCCTCCAGGAGTTCTTCCCAAGCCAGGGATCGAACCCAGGTCTCCTCCATTGCAGTCAGATTCTTTACTGACTGAGCCACCAGGGAAACCCAAGAATACTGGAGTGGGTGGTCTATCCCTTCTCTAGGGGATCTTCCTGACCCAGGAATCAAACCAGGGTCTTCTGCATTGAAGGAGGATTCTTTACCACTTGAGATACCAGGAACCCTAATATACATGTATACATACTTATTAGGTTGGCAGGCCAAGTTTCAAAACTTTGAAGAATGTAACTTTTTCACTGATAATTCTAAAGTGAGGAAATATAGACAGGATGTATCAGAAAACTAAAAGATTGGAAAATGGAGCTAATTAAAAGGCATATAAAACATCTTGTACCTGTATTTGTCATATACAGTTGATGAAAGAAGGGTTTATAGTAAGTCTTTAGAATACTTATAAAGCAAATGAATTTACTGTTACATTTTTTAAATCTTGATAAAATTAAGCATCTCTATGGCAACCCAGGTGTTATGCTACATGCTTTTATCTGTAAATACATCAAGCTTTTTAAAGAATACAATATGTAATAGTGCAATTAAACAACTTTGATTTGTTCAGATGATAGATGGGTAGAATACTTTCTACGTAAATTGAGTGATATGATTTTCCAATATAAGAAAGGCTTTTAACAATTTAGCTTAGTAAGATGAAAATGATTTACTCTATATTTCCTTTGGGAATGCATGTTTTTCTCTATAAAAGATACATAGACACACATGTGCACACTGCAGATACACACAAAGATATTGGCGATAAATACATCAAAAATTGTTCAGGAGGTTCCTTTTTGGGTATGAATGGTTTTTAATTTCCTCTTTTTAAATCTTATCTAATCTTTACGTTCTCCAAAGGGAGAACACACTGCTTCTAAAATCAGGAAAAGCAACAAACAACTATACATAATGTTTTGAAACAAAAGAGAGCTAAACTTCCATGATTAAGGGGGAGCAGAGTGACATGGTAAAAGTGTCCATTTTAAGTCTGCTGCCCTAACATATTTCTACACTTTGCATATTTGATTAAAGATACTGCCAACATTCAAGGTGATATAAGTGACTGAACGCTTTGATAGTTTTTGCATCTCACTAACTCATACTTTAGGTCTCAGTGGGTCTAATTATTTTACATTTTAGTGAGTTAAGTAAAAAGATCTGGGCTGAGAGTAAGCACAGGGGAGTTAGCCCTGGCGTCCTGGACCCTTTAGCGGGTGTGCAGGTGCCTGGGGCCAGTGACTGACTACATCTCCACATCCTGATTCACACTGTGCCTGACACCTACCTACACCTCCACATCCTGATTCACACTGTGCCTGACACCTACCTACACCTCCACATCCTGATTCACACTGTGCCTGACACCTACCTACACCTCCACATCCTGATTCACACTGTGCCTGACACCTACCTACATCTCCACATCCTGATTCACACTGTGCCTGACACCTACCAACATCCCTCTCAACTGGTGGGAGTCAGTGAGTCAACAAACAGCAAAGAATGACACTAGGTGGTGCATGAGACATGGATACCCTGAAGGACAATATTGTCTCATATTATTACATTTCTTCCCGGTGGCTCAGCAGTAACTCTTTGCGGAGGGCTATAGTCCATGGGATTGCAAAGAATCAGACTCAATCTAGTGATTAAACACACACATTACTTTTATATTAATATTATCTGCTCTTATATAAAGTCTTTGATCATGCAGAATTACTGTATCCATTTCTGTATCCACTAGCACGCATGCTAGTAGCTTCGGTCCTGTCTGACTCTTTGGGACGCTATGGACTGTAGCCTGCTCTGTAGACTCTCTGTAGACTCCTCTGTCCATGGGACTCTCCAGGTAAGAATATTGGAGTGGGTTGCCATGCCCTCCTCCAGAGGATCTTCCTGACCCTATCGAACCCAGGTCTCCTGCACCTCCTGCATTGGGAGGCATGTTCTTCTCCAAAACTAACACCACCTGGGAAGCCTGTATCTATTTCAATAGATTGATTAATAAATACATTTAAAAGAAAAGCATTTCTAAAGTTAGGTTTTCAACAAAAGAACTTTATTTTCAGGCCCTTTTCTCCTTTTGTTGATTTCTCTGGTGACTCAGACAGTAAAGAATCTGCCTGCAATGAAGGACATCTGGGTTAGATCGTAGGGTTGGGACGATCCCTTGGAGTAGGAAATGGCAAACCACTCCAGTGTTCTTGCCTGGAGAATTCCATGGACAGAGCAGCTTGGCAGGCTACAATCCATAGGGTTGCAAGGAGTCAGATTGATGGAGCAACAAACACTTTCCTCTTAGGAAGTTAAAATAATTATGCCATAGCACTAACTCAGCAAATATATTTGGCATGCATTTGAAGATGACCAAGTAAGACGACAGATGGAGGGGTGATTTCTTTACAAGGAAATCCCCACAACACATTTTTAGGTTCTCATGAAATCTGTGAGCGTTCTATTGTGATCTGAAGTATAGATTTCACTTGAAATACAAAAACATTTAAAGCTAGACATTCTAATCAAGTATTTTGCTCCTGATGAAACACGAGGAAAATGTTTAGCACAGAAAAGAATGACTTTTTACAAGTATGTCACTGAAACTGTTGAACCAATATAGGTAAATATGGATTAAGGATTTTCCTCCTTTACTCTGTTTTGATTATATTGAATTAATGGGATTATTTCAAGGTCTCCTGATTATTTTGCATCTGCAGATAGTCTTAGAGTGTCATTTATTGTTGAGTTTCTATCAACTAACCTATGATGAGTGTCACTTTCATAAAATTAGAAAACAGCAGGAATAAATGATAAAATAGTTTTCTGGTTGTCTTGATTTTTCTGCAGACTCTTCAGAAAGCAACATGTCAATGATGGAAGATAAACATTATGTAAAATTTTCTCCACAGACCACAGACCTCAGGTTCTGTTTCACACAGACCATTAAGGTAATTTCACTTGCAATGAACCTCAGTTAAACAAAATCTGATGATAAGAAAATATATTTTTTGATTATTTTTTAATAAATTTTGAATAATTTTCTCTTCTACATGGTATAGAACCATTTAATTTTAAATTAATTTTAGTTCATATTTTTGATTGCAATTAGCTATTAATAAATAGGGTTTTGATCATGCCCACTGTCAACTGAATCTTTCAGGTTCTCCCTGATTTCTGACTCAGATGACTTTACAAGGGCCCTCCAGCCTGGGCAGGTGCTCATGCAGTCCACAGTCTATACGAAGGTGTGACTGTGAATACATATTAGCAGTGGTCTGTATTGAGTATAATGATTTTCATTAAGTAAATTCATCAGGTGTACTTTCCTACTGATCATTTCTTGTTGAAACATACAACTCCTGGATAAGATATATATATTCCTCAGTTTTGTAGACATGATTTAAGTGTATTTGAAAATAGATCATTTCAATCTCTTATTAATGAATTCTGTATTAATCCCTCTCCCTCTTGAAGGATAATATTTTGGTATATCTCATTAAGCATAAATTAATATTCAAAACCACTCAGTTCAGTCATGTCGGTCAGTCATGTCCGACTCTTGGCAACCCCATGGACTCCAGCAGGCCAGGCTTCCCTGTCCATCACCAACTCCCGGAGCTTACTCAAACTCATGTCCATTGAGTTGGTGATTCCATCCAACCATCTCATCCTCTGTCAACCCCTTCTCCTCCTGACCTTAATATTTACCAGCATCAGGGTCTTTTCCAATGAATCAGTTCTTCCCATCGAGTGGCCAAAGTATTGGGGTGTCAGCTTCAGCATCAGTCCTTCCAATGAATATTCAGGACTGACTTCCTTTAGGGTGGACTGGTTGAATCTCCTTGCAGTCCAAGGGATTCTCAAGAGTCTTATCTAATACTACAGTTCAAAAGCATAAATTCTTTGGCACTCAGGTTTCTTTACAGCCCAACTCTCACATCCATACATGACTACTGGAAAAATCATAGTTTTGACTAGACATACCTCATATTACAGAATTATATTTAATATTTGTACTATAGCATACTGTTGTGTTTTTAGTTAAAATCAGATAGCTCATTTACCTACTGTATTTCTAGGCAACTCTTCACATTTTAAAGCTTAGGATACTGGATTATATTTCTTGGAATTTTCAAAATCAATAAAAATTTTCATTCATTCCATGAAACACAGATTACTGGTTTTGAGTTCAGGCTCTGAAAGCAGGTGACCTGAGTCTAAAACCAGGTTGCAGAAATTGCTAGCTATATGAATTCAATTACTTCAACTTTCTATAACTTGACTTCTCTTTTTTTTATTTGTAAACTAAGGTTTAATGAAAGTACAAACCTCATACAGTTGCTGTACAGTGTAATTAATATAGTACAAAGAATGGGATAATTCTTGAGCACATCTAAAAAATAAAGACTTTTGTTCAGGCATAAGCAGGAGAAAGAATTAAGGAAGACTAAGTATCCATGTGCTTCCCTGATGGTTCAGAAGGTAAACAATCTGCCTGCAGCATAGAAGACCTGGGTTCTATCCCTGGGTTGGGAAGATCCCCTGCAAGAGGGCATGGTAACCCACTCCAGTATTCTTGCCTGGAGAATCCCATGGACAGAGAAGCCTGGCGGGCTACAGTCCATAGGATTGCAGAGTTGGACATGACTGAGCAACTAACACATATATACTAAGTATCAGTATTAAAATATTGATGCCAAGGAAAAAGATAAACTATTCAAAGAAGTTAACAAGGCATTATACTTCTCTAAAACTAAAAAGTAAGGCAACAATGAGCAGAAACAAAACAAACAAAAACTCATGTAGCAAAATATATATTAAATAGGAAATTTGGTATATGGTAAAGGGGACGTCTCAAATAAATGGGCAAACATAACATTTTACTAAAGCATTTAATAAATAAATTGACAATAGCTAATTTTCAACATTCAGAAAACAAAGATCATGGCATCTGGTCCCGTCACTTCATGGGAAATAGATGGAAAAACAGTGGAAACAGTGTCAGACTTTATTTTTTTGGGCTCCAAAATCACTGCAGATGCTGAATGCAGCCATGAAATTAAAAGACGCTTGCTCCTTGGAAGGAAAGTTATGACCAACCTAGATAGTATTTTAAAAAGCAGAGACATTACTTTGCCAACAAAGGTCCGACTAGTCAAGGCAATGGTTTTTCCCGTGGTCATGTATGGATGTGAGAGTTGGACTGTGAAGAAAGCTGATCGCCGAAGAATTGATGCTTTTGAACTGTGGTGTTGGAGAAGACTCTTGAGAGTCCCTTATACTGCAAGGAGATCCAACCAGTCCATTCTAAAGGAGATCAATCCTTGATGTTCATTGGAGGGACTGATGCTGAAGCTGAAACTGCAATATTTTGGCCACCTGTTGCGACGAGTTGACTCACTGGAAAAGACTCTGATGCTGGGAAAGGTTGGGGGCGGGAGGAGAAGGGAACGACGGAGAATGAGATGGCTGGATGGCATCACTGACTCTGTGGACATGAGTTTGAGTGTACTCTGGGAGTTGGTGATGGACAGGGAGTCCTGGCGTGCTGTGATTCATGGGGTCGCGGAGAGTCGGACACGACTGAGCGACTGAACTGAGCTGAACTGAATTGTCAAAAAGGATTAAATTATATCCATATCTTACAATATATACCTGGTTAAATTCAAATGATTCAAAGGCTTAAATGTAAAAATGAAACCATATTACAAGAAAACATGTAAATTTTGCTAAAATCTTTTTGTCCTTTTTGTACACAAGGGTTTTGAAACTACAGTTCAAAGTTCAGAAACAATAAAACACTGAGAACAGAAACTATATTTAAAAAATATATTAAAGGTCATAGACAAACTCAAAGACAAACTGATGAACTGAGTGCAAATATTTTAAAATTATATCACAATGACAAAATATATATATAATAGTATAAATATATGTTTAATATATGTATACATATTCAACATATTTACATATCTTATAGTTATATGATATATGAAAGATATAATATGAATATATTATATATTAATGTGAAATATTTATGTTATATATTTATAAGAATACATGATATATTCATATATATATGTATATGATAAATATATATATTATCATATACATGATATGATAAATAAATAAATATTTATGATCATATACATGATATGATAAATAAATATAAATATATATACTTTGTTACTGATTGGTATATTATATATATATATCATATGCTCTATATTATGCAATATATCACATAAATATATAAAATTTATACCATATCATATACATTTTATATATCTACATAAAATACTGGATTGGACAAAGTTGATTTGGGTTTTTCCATCACATCTTAGAGAGAAACTCGAATAAACTTTTTGGGTAACCCAAAATAGTATAAATATATATATACTTTCTTACCAAATGATTGATGTATTATATAATACCAATTGATTGGTGTATTGCACAATGTATATTATTGATTGTATTATTTAATATATAAAATATATATTCTATCTTATACATTATTCTAATTATAGAATATTATTACAGTAGTATTATATAACATATTTTATATATTTATATAATATATAATATATATACTATAAATATGTATATATATATTTGCTAATTGATTATTATATATCAATTGATCAATATAACATATAACATATCTTACATATATTCTATTATGCATTTTATCAAATAAATAAATATATAAATATATATCCTATGTATGATGTATTATATACTATAAATTTATTTATTATGTATTTTAAATATGTCATACACACTCTTACTCAATGATTGATAGGAAATATCAATCACTTGATATATAATAAATATCATATATTCCATATTACATATTAGATTTATAAATACATAAAATACAAGACTTATTATATTACATTATCCATGATAGAACTGTACAAAAAAGGTCTTCATGACCTAGATAATCATGATGATGTGCTCACTCACCTAGAGCCAGACATCCTGGAATGTGAAGTCAAGTGGGCCTTAGGAAGCATCACTACAAACAAAACTAGTGCAGGTGATGGAATTCCAGTTGAGCTATTTCAAATCCTGAAAGATGATGCTGTGAAAGGGCTGCACTCAATATGCCAGCAAATTTGGAAAACTCAGCAGTGGCCACAGGACTGGAAAACGTCGGTTTTAATTCCAATCCCAAAGAAAGGCAATGCCAAAGAATGCTCAAACTACTGCACAATTGCACTCATCTCACACGCTAGTAAAGTCATGCTTAAAATTCTCCAAACCAGGCTTCACCAATACATGAACCATGAACTTCCAGATGTTAAAGCAGGTTTTAGAAAAGGCAGAGGCACCAGAGATCAAATTGCCAACATCTGCTGTATCATGGAAAAAACAAGAGTTCCAGAAAATGAGCTATTACTGCTTTATTGACTATGCCAAAGTCTTTGACTGTGTGGATCACAATAAACTGTGGGAAATTCTGAAAGTGATGGTAATACCAGACCACCTGACCTGCCTGTTGAGAAACCTGTATGCAGGTGAGGAAGCAACAGTTAGAACTGGACATGGAACAACAGACTCGTTCCAAACAGGAAAAGGAGTACATCAAGGCTGTAGACTGTCACCTTGCTTATTTAACTTATATGCAGAGTACATCATGAGAAATGCTGGGCTGGAGGAAGAACAAGCTGGAATCAAGATCGCTGGGAGAAATATCAATAACCTCAGATGTGAAGATGACACCACCCTTATGACAGAAAGTGAAGAAGAACTAAAGAGCCTCTTGATGAAAATGAAAGAGGAGAGTGAAAAAGTTGTCTTAAAGCTCAACATTCAGAAAACTAAGACCATGGCATCCGGTCCCATCACTTCATGGCAAATAGATGGGGAAACAGTGAAAACAGTGTCAGACTTTATTTTTGGGAGCTCCAAAATCACTGCAGATGCTGATTACAGCCATGAAATTAAAAGATGCTTACTCCTTGGAAGGAAAGTATGAGCAACCTGCTGCTGCTGCTGCTAAGTCACTTCAGTCGTGTCCAACTCTGTGTGACCCCATAGACGGCAGCCCACCAGGCTCCTCCGTCCCTGGGATTCTCCAAGCAAGAACACTAGACAGCATATTAAAAAGCAGAGACATTACTTTGTCAACAAAGGTCCATCTAGTCAAGGCTTTGGAGAAGGAAATGGCAACCCACTCCAGTGTTCTTGCCTGGAGAATCCCAGGGATGGGGGAGCCTGGTGTGCTGCCATCTATGGGGTCGCACAGAGTCGGACACGACTGAAGTGACTTAGCAGTCAAGGCTATGGTTTTTCCAGTGGTCATGTATGGATGTGAAAGTTGGACTGTGAAGAACGTTGAGCGCAGAAGAATTGATGCTTTTGAACTGTGGTGTTGGATAAGACTCTTGAGAGTCCCTTGGACTGCAAGGAGATCCAACCAGTCCATCCTAAAGGAGATCAGTCTTGGGTGTTCATTGGAAAGTCTGAAGTTGAAGCTGAAACCCCAATTTTTTGGCCACCTGATGCTAAGAGCTGACTCATTGGAAAAGACACTGATGCTGGGAAAGATTGAGGGCAGGAGGAGAAGGGGATGACAGAGGATGAGATGGTTGGATGGCATCGCTGACTCAATGGACATGGGTTTGGGTGGACTCTGGGAGTTTGTGATGGACAGGGAGACCTGGTGTGCTGCGGTTCATGGGGTCGGACACAACTGAGCAACTGAACTGAACTGAATAATAAATATCATAAATACACACATACTCTTACCAACTAAATTCGTTTGGAATAATGAACTGTAAAATAAAAATTGAGCAAATGTAAAAACCATTGCCTAAACAGATCCAAATTAGGCCTTAAACAAAAGGAAAGTATTCAGTCTCAAGTGCAGGTAGAGGAATGCAAATGTAAATACACTGAAATAGTTTTTTACCAATCTTATTGGAAAAAATTAAACATATTTTTAGCATTCTCTTGGTGAAGTTCAAGGTAAATGAGCACTCTCAAACTTTGCTACTGTGAATGCAAATTGATGTTGACTTTGTAAGGGAAAATTTGGCAACATTTAATTAATAGAACTTCATAGGCATTTATCTTTGTCCAAGAAAGTCAGCATCTAGAAATTCTCCTTGAAGCAGTCTTTATAATTGCTAAAAACTGAAATCAAGCCCAATAACTATACATAAAATTGAAAACAGGCCAAATATCACTATGTGATGGAAGGTGGGTAAACTTGCATACATCCTCACTATTTAGTTAAAAAAAATAAAAATGAGATCTTAAGAAGCATGATATAGAGTGATATTCAGGATACTGCATTAAGTGATAAGCACAAAAGATACAAAAGGTACAAAAGTGACAAAAATACAAAAGTGTATCTAAGATATGCTATGCTTCATGTAAAAGGGAAGAGGTAAGGTACTGTATCTATGCATTTGTGAAAAAAAGCAGTGCTGAAGATATAAACCAGAAATTAATGTGTATATGCATAAGAAGTGAGTTAGACCTGGAAAAAGTTTGGTGGTTTAGGAAAGGATGAAAGGAACAGATGAGGTAAGAACACCTTAAGTATATATTTTTGTATAATTTTAACTTTAAGGATTATTTTAATGTTGGATATACATTAAGATACATAAAAGATACTTAAAATCTATAAGTGTAGGAAAAAGCACACTTCATATTAATAATCTAGATGTTCTGAAAGAAAAAATATAATTTAAATAATATCTGAAATTGAGATTCTGACATATATGCTTATAGGTTTTTTCATAATAATCTGTCTGAATGAAGATAGGGAAATCATCTCAATTTCTCACATCAAGCTTCACAGCTCAAATACAGAATCTCCCTCTAGAATTCCAGCTCTTCCCACTCCAATGCAATTAAGATTCAATTTTTCTATAAATAAAAAAAATAATACAAAAAACATGTTATTGAAATCTGGAGTATAAAAGAGAGACAGAGAGAGTAGTGAGTTATTTTCCTTTCCACAATGGCATTATTTAGCAATATAAAACTATTTTATGCATACTCTAAGGCTGCATACTAAATCTTGTCCAACTCTTTGTGACCCCATGTACCATCGTCTTCCAGGCTCTTCTGTCCATGGGATTTCCCAGACAAGGATACTGGAGTGGGTTTCCATTTCCTTGTCCAGGGCATCTTCCCGACCAAGGATTGAACCTGTGTATTCTACATGGGCAGGCAGATTTTTTACCACTGGGCCATCTGGAAAGCCCACTCTAAGGCTGAGGAAATAGCAAATCTTTCAATATATTGTGGATAATTGATGCCAAATTTCTCCCTATGTAAGACTATAAGAATATAGGAAAAGGGAAGGCTAAAATGAACCCTGTAATATTAACTGGAATATCAATATAATGAATATTAATAAAAACTGGAAATTGATATAGCAAAGTATCTATAATCACAGTATGCAGATGTGTTTATTTGTCATTATAGTAACAATGAACACATCTAAAGCCCACGTTTATATTCCTAAATATTGTTATTTACTATAAAGAAATAAACAAGATAAATGATTGATTCTTAAATTGGAGAAGGAAACATTTAAGATAAGCCTAGAATTCACTCTCACTTTTCCTTTCATGCATTGGAGAAGGAAATGGCAACCCACTCCAGTGTTCTTGCCTGGAGAATCCCAGGGACGGGGGAGCCTGGTGGGCTGCCGTCTGTGGGGTCGCACAGAGTAAGACACGACTGAAGTGACTTAGCAGCAGCAGCAGAATAACACACCTGACAAAAAGTAACCAAATGTTTATAGAATTATGGAAATATTTTGAATTAATACAGAAAATTAGTATAGATACAACATTATCATCAAATCTACTGATCGTATCAAATTTTACCAAGAGCCAGCCTGAAGTGGATTGTATTGCAAAAGTCTGGAAAATTGGATCACCAAAATAAATCCTAATGGATAACCCATAGGATAAAACAGATGAATCGGGATAAATGGAAAGTGTTTCCTTAGAGTAGAATTCAAATGTAGATGAAACATAGGGAAGAAAAAAAATTCACTAAAATTTTAGAAACACCACTGTAATAATTGTTTCAGGAAAGAAAGGCAATGGTTGCTTAGACATTAGGGAAATTTGATAGAGAACATGCCATTTATATAAAGCCATAGTATTCTCTTGTGGAAAATGATTGATACTTACAAATTTCAAAGTGACACTATCTTAACCCAATGATTAAAGTAACTACTGCCATTAAAATGACATATAGACAGTATGTGGTTCCTGAATTGTTGCACCATGAAGGACACAAAGTCACTTCCCTACTGTCATTGCCCAAAATACATCATCTGAACTGAATCAAAAGAAAATCTCAGACAGACCCAAATGAAGGAATATCTATAAAATAATTGACTTGTACTCCTTAAAAATGCCAAGTCCATAAAAGACACAAAGATTAAGGAAATATTCCAGATAAGAGAAAACAAAACAGACAAAAATAAAGCATGATCCTGGATGGGATCCTAGGCCAAGATTCCCTCTCCCCTGCCCCCTAAATATATATTTGTAGAACAACTAGCAAAATTTAAATATTGTCTGTAGGTTTGATAGTACTGTATCTATATAAATTTCCTGATTTGATAATCATGTTATGGCTTTCTAAAAGAATGTCTTTTTTCTAAAATGAAAAATTAATGTACTTAGGACTAAAGGGGCATTATCACTTATTCTCAAATGATTCAGAAAAAAATTGCCTCTGTTTATGTGTAAAGTGCATATGTGCATACATATATAAAGAAAGAATCTTGGTAAAGGTTTTACAGTATTACTTTAAATAATCCTGTAATGTTTTATTTTTTTAATCTGAAATTATTTCAAATTCAACAGTTTTAAAATATAAAAAAAATAAAGTATTTTCAGGGAACGCATATATCCATATAACAAGTTTCTGAGTTTGCTACCTCATGTTTTTCAAGGGGTAGGATGAAGTTTCTGCTTTATGCTTCCATTATAATGTATTTTCATTGTTTTCCTCACAGTATCATAGACAATAAGTAGGTCATTTGATATCAAAGTAAGGAAATTCAGTTATCATTCATTGAGACAGAATGGTGATACACTTAGTTTCTCAAAATCAAGCCTCACAGACGGAGTCTAAGTCTGGAATCTGCCTCTAGAACTCCAGTTCTTCTGATTCTAGCATGACTAAGACTCAATTTTTCTGTAAGTAAAAAAACAAATCAATACAAAAATGTTAATTAAACTGGAAACTACATTTGTAAAAGATAAAGAAGTCAATAATTTTACTGTGGGAAACACTGTTTCAAAATGACATTTTACCATACAGTGTGCTTCTCAAGATTTTTCTTTTGAGTAAAATAATTGAAAACACTGGATAGTGCCTGAGTTAAGTGTTCAAAGAGTCATTATGACTTAAGAGTTCATTTGACTGAATCATTACATCCTCTAAATTTCCAGGAATATTAGTGAAATAAGTCACGGTAAATTTATATCTTAGAGTACTACAAGGTCATTAGAAAACAATAAAAATGATATATGTGTATATTTATATAGAAGCCTCTCTGTGATATACAAATAATAAAAAATAATTTAGGTACAAGTTAGTTTAAGGTGTGATTGTATTCAAATGAAAGTGCATTTGCATACAGAAAATATTCTGAAAGAACATTCTTTGTATGTTAATAGTTATTAACAGCTTACATTTAAATGTGTTTTACTTTCATTTTTCTCTCCCTAAACCTAAAGTTCAATAAAATCAGAAGAAAAACATTTAAAAGCCAATTAACACACACACATAAATGTCCATATGATATTTGAGTGAAAAATTATTAGAGATTTCTTTTAAATAGACTTACTCTGTCAAAGGTTTCTCCATGAATGAAGATGTATTAATTTGAATATTAAAGACCTTGTATTTTTAAACAAAAATTCAATTTATGTTCCAAAAGAGTAGCCAAAAGAAGTTTCCAGAATGAGGTGCAGAAGATGCTAAAGTAAAAAACAAAGAGCAAATATTTGAAAGTTAAACACTATTTACATAAAAATTTGACTATAGCAGAGTAGCTTTATTTCATCATCTTAGAATTGCTGATGGACCAGTTGATTTCAGAAAAAAAAATCTCATTCCCAGTCTCCCACTGATATAAGGACTGGATACAAAATTCTTTCTCATTTATATAATTCAGATATTTTGCTACTGTCTCCTGAAATTTGCTATTTTCTGCTAAAATATCTCAAGAATTTCATTATTTTAATTCTGAATTTGATTTTATCTCAGAAATTTTTTTAACAAAGGGATTAGAGTAGGAAAAGTGAGAGAAAAAACTTGATCCAAGTGCCTACTAGATATCAAATTCTGTCTTTTCTTATTATCAGAAAGATTTGGTGTTTTTTCCAATGTTAGAAAACTAAGATGATGGCCTCCGGTCCCATCACTTCATGGGAAATAGATGGGGAAACAGTGTCAGACTTCATTTTTTGGGGCTCCAAAATCACTGCAGATGCTGATTGCAGCCAGGAATTTCCTTACTCCTTGGAAGGAAAGTTATGACCAACCTAGATAGCATATTAAAAGGCAGAGACATTACTTTGTCAACAAAGGTCCATCTAGTCAAGGCTATGGTTTGTCCAGTGGTCATGTATGGATGTGAGAGTTGGACTGTGAAGAAAGCTGATCATCAAAGAATTGATGCTTTTGAACTGTGGTGTTGGAGAAGACTCTTGAGAGTCCCTTGGACTACAAGGAGATCCAACCAGTCCATCCTAAAGGAGATCAGTCCTGGGTGTTCATTGGAGAGACTGATGCTAAAGCTGAAACTTCAATATTTTGGCCCCCTCATGCGTAGAGTTGACTCATTGGAAAAGACCCTCCTGATGCTGGGAGTGATTGGGGGCAGGAGGAGAAAGGGATGACAGAGGATGAGATGGCTGGATGGGATCACCGACTCGATGGACATGAGTTTGGGTAGACTCCGGGAGTTGGTGATGGACAGGGAGGCCTGGTGTGCTGCGATTCATGGGGTTGCAAAGAGTCGGACACAACTGAGCTACTGAACTGAACTGAACTGAAGCATTAAGTGGTAGACACAAAATTTGAGTCCCCATCTGGCCAAAATGCCAGAATATTTCTACATCATTGTTCATACTTGAAATAGAATCATATCCTTTTTTTTTTTATTATTTCAACATTTTTTCCTATTTTTGAGAGATAATTGACAGATATTGTATGTGTTTAAAGTATACAATATGATGGTTTGATACTCATATGTCAGTATTAAGGTAATTAACATATGAATTACCTCACATTGTTATTTTCCCTGGTGAGACTACTTAAGATCTGCTCTCAGCAACTCTCAAGCACACAATTCAGAAATATTAAATGTAATGGAAGTCTGTTTCCATTAACCAACATCTCACTATTTCTACTACCCCCAGCATCCTCCAATCACTGTTCTACTATCCCTTTCTAGGAGTTTGGCTTTTTAGATTCAACATGAAAGTGACGCATGCT
The DNA here is from genome assembly GCF_049115385.1 of Moschus berezovskii. NCBI lineage: Eukaryota > Metazoa > Chordata > Mammalia > Artiodactyla > Moschidae > Moschus > Moschus berezovskii. The sequence continues at coordinate 69,781,875 of NC_142461.1, forward strand.
CAGTTGCTCAAAGGTGTCTGACTCTTTGAGACACTACAGACTGTAGCCCACCGTGGGATTTTCTGTCCATGGGATTTTCCAGGCAAGAATACTGAAGCTGTTGCCATTTCTTACTCCAGGGGACCTCCCGGACCCAGAGATTGAACCCGTGTCTCCTGCATCTCCCACATTGGCAGGCGAATTCTTTATTCCTGAGACATCTAGGAAGCCCATATAAGTGATACCGCACAGTATTTGTCTTCCTCTGTCTGGTTTATTTCACTTTAATGATTTGAAGTTCCATCATGTCATCGTAAACGGCAGTATTTTCTTCTTTCTTACACTTACAGCTGAATAATATTCCAGTGAGAGAGAGATTGTGTGTGTATGTGTATAAACACACCACGTTTCCTTATTCATGCATTTATCTCTCAGGGGACACTTAGCTTGTTTTCAAATCTTGGCTATTGTGAATTATGCTGCAATAAACATAGGTGTGAAGATATCTTTTCAAGAGAGTAATTTTTTGGATATATAACGCCACCCCCCATCTAAAAGTAGAGTGTTCCTGTGAAAACTTTCCTGAGCCTAAAAGACGATAAACAAAGGAACAATTACTTTAGGACACATCTTGCTAAGAGATGCACACAATAAATCCAAATAAATCACAGTAGGAAATGACAACCCCCTCTAGTATTCTTGCCTGGAAAATTCCTTAGACAGAGAAGCCTGCCAGGCTATAGTCCATGGGGCCCCAAAGAGTTGGACACAACTGAGCGCATGCATACATACACACACACTGCCTCAGGCATACGAACTTTAGAGACACAGTTCAGAGGTAAGGGGCTTGATGCTGAGATGCTGAGTGTAGTCCCAGGGGAGGGAAACTAGCACTGCCACTCTTCACTATTCAGAGTGCGCAATGACTCTATAACAGATAGCAGCAAAAGAAATTCTGAAGGCTTTTTGTGCTTATCACTTTCTCTCATAAAAGTGAAAATCCTCTTTTAATTCCTTTAGGTTCACAAAAGCTAATATTAATGTAGGTCTTTGATAAAAGCAAAGTGGCATAAACCTTGAAAAACTGGGGGATTCTTATATGCCCAGAAGTACTGCTGGATCATAGGGTAGTACTATTTTTATTTTTTGAGAAAAAAATACATAATTTGTCATAATTTCTACCAACTTACATTCTCACCAACAGTGTAAAAGGGTTCCCTTTTTTCCATATCCTGCCAACTCTTCTCACTTGTTTTTTTATTATACCCATCCTAACAGGTGTGAAGTGGCATCTCATTGCAGTTTTGGTTATCATTCTCCTGTTGATTAATGATGTTGAGCAATTTGCCAATGGCTATTGGCCATCTGAATATCTTCTCAAGAAAAATATCCATTCAGGGCCTTTTTACCCATTGTTACATAAAAATGATAATTTGAAATTTTTCTATTGAATTGCCTGATGTTTTTGTATAACTTGGTGATTGTGCTGTGCTTAGTCGCTCGGTAGTGTCAAACTCTTTGCGACCCTGTGGACTGTAGCCCGTCAGGCTCCTCTGTCCAGGGGATTCTCCAGGCAAGAATACTGGAGTAGATACCATGCCCTCCTCTGGGGGATCTTCCCAAACCAGGGATTGAAACCAGGTCTGCCACATTGCAGGCAGATTCTTTACCATCTGAGGCACCAGGGAAGCCCAAGAGTTTGTGAATATTTTCTTCTATTCTGTAGTTTGGCTTTTCATTTTACTGACTGTTTTCTTTGCTGGGCAGAAGTTCTTTAATGTGATATAATTCTAATTTCTTATATTGTCTGGACTTTTGGTGCTTTATCTAAGAAATTATTGCCAAGACCTTTGTCAAAGTCTTTTTCACTTTGTCTCCTAGGAGTTTATGGTTTCATATATTTAATTATTTGATCATTTCTAGTTTATTTTTGTGAGTACTGTAGGACAGGGATCCAAATACATCCTTTTGCATGTAGATATTCAGGTTTTCCAATAACATTTATTGAAGAAACTATACTTTTCCTAATTTTTGGCAATTTTGTCAAAAAACTAGTTTAATACATATGCTCTCATTTACTATATATGCTGTAATACTATCTAGGCTCTATATTCTGTTTCACTGGTCTATGTGACTGCTTTTATTCCAGTACAATATTGTTTTCATTATTACAGCTTTATAATTCAGTTTGAAACCAGAAAATATGATGTCTGCAGCTTTGCTCTTCTTTCTCAAGATTGCTATGACGATTTATTTTTTTATAGTACTATATAAATTTTAGGTTTTGTTCTACTTCTGTGAAAAACGTTATTGAGATTTTGAAAGGAATTACACTGAATTTGTAGATCACTTAATATAGTATGGATATTTTCACAAAGTCCTCCTTCCAATCCAAGAGCATAAGATGTCTACATTTATTTGTGTCTTCAATTTCTTTCAACAATGTCTTATAGTTTGCAACATTCAGGTCAAATATTTCTAAGTATGTTATTATTTTTGGTGCTATTGTAAATGAAACAATTTTCTTAATTTCTCTTTCAGATGGTTCATTGTAAATGAAGAAAAAATAAAACTCATAGTACATGTTGATTTTGTATCCCATAAACTTACTGAATTTTCTTAATTTGAACAGGGTTTTGTTTTATCTTAAGTCTTTAGGGTTTTCCATATGCAATATCATGTCATCTGAAAATAGGGCTTCCCAGGTGACTGAGTGGTAAAGTATCTGCCTGTCAAGCAGGAGATGTGGGCTTGATCCCTGGATCGGGAAGATTCCCGGGAGGAGGAAATGACAACAGACTCTAGTATTGCCTGGGAAATTCCAAGGATCGAAGAACCCCAGCAGGCTTTGTATCCCTGGGGTAAGAAACAGTTGGACACCACTAACTGGCTGCACACACACACAAAAAAAAAACAACATCTGCAAATAGAGACAGTTTTAATTTTTCTAATTTGATGCCTTTTATTTAACTTTCCTTGCCTAATTGCTCTGGTTGGTACTTCTAGTACAATACTGAATAGAAATGGTGACAGTGGGCATTCTTGTCTTATTACTGATATTAGAAGAAAGGTTTTTAACTTTTCACCATTGAATAAAATAATAAATGTGGGGTTATCATACATGGGCTTTATTATGTGTGGAACATTCCTTTTATACCTAATTTGTTGAGAGTTGTTATCATGAAAAATATTAAATATTGTCAAATAATGTGCAGATGATACCACCCTTATGGCAGAAAGTGAAGAGGAATTAAATAGCCTTTTGATGAAAGTGAAAGAGGAGAGTGAAAAGGTTGGCTTGAAGCTCAACATTCAGAAAACAAAGATCATGGCATCTGGTCCCATCACTTCATGGGAAATAGATAGGGAAACAGTGGAAACAGTGTCAGACTTTATTTTTTGGGGCTCCAAAATCACTGCAGATGCTGATTGCAGCAATGAAATTAAAAGACGCTTACTCCTTGGAAGGAAAGTTATGAACAACCTAGATAGTATATTAAAAAGCAGAGACATTACTTTGCCAACCAAGGTTCATCTAGTCAAGACTATGGTTTTTTCAGTGGTCCTGTGTGGATGTGAGAGTTGGAATGTGAAGAAAGCTGATCGCTGAAGAATTGATGATTTTGAACGGTGGTGTTGGAGAAGACTCTTGAGAGTCCCTTGGACTGCAAGGAGATCCAACCAGTCCATTCTAAAGGAGATCAGTCCTGGGTGTTCATTGGAAGGACTGATGCTAAAGCTGAAACTCCAATACTTAGGCCACCTCATGGAAAGAGCTGACTCACTGGAAAAGACTCTGATGCTGGGAAGGATTGGGGGTGGGAGGAGACGGGGACGACAGAGAATGAGATGGCTGGATGGCATCACCGACTCGATGGACATGAGTTTGAGTGAACTCCGGGAGTTGGAGATGGACAGGGAGGCCTGGCAAAGAGGGATTCATGGGGTTGCAAAGAGTCGGACATGACTGAGCGACTGAACTGAACTGAAATGAATATCTCTGTACCTATTAAAATAATCATATGCTATTTATCCTTCATTCTATTAATATGGTATGTCACATCTAATGAGGGCATATGTTGAAACATCCTTGAATCACAGGGATTAATCTCAACTAATTATGGTTAATGATCCTTTTAATGTGCTTGAGAAATTGGTTTGCAATTATTTTGTTGAGGACATCATTTATGTTCATCAGGGATCAGTTCAGTTCAGTTCAGTCGCTCAGTCGTGTCCAACTCTCTGCGACCCCATGAATCACAGCACGCAAGGCCTCCCTGTCCATCACCAACTCCCGGAGTTCACTCAAACTCCCTTCCATCGAGTCGGTGATGACATCCAGCCATCTCATCCTCTGTTGTCCCCTTCTCCTCCTGCCCTCAATCACTTACAGCATCAGAGTCTTTTCCAATGAGTCAGCTCTTAGCATGAGGTGGTCAAAGTATTGGAGTTTCAGCTTTAGCATCAGTCCTTCCAATGAAAACCCAGGACTGATCTTTAGGATGGACTGGTTGGATCTCCTTGCAATCCGAGGGACTCTAAAGAGTCTTTTGCAACACCACAGTTCAAAACCATCTATTCTTCAATGATCAGCTTTCTTCACAGTCCAACTCTCACATCCATACATGACCACGGGAAAAACCATAGCCTTGACTAGACGGACCTTTGTTGGCAAATTAATATCTCTGCTTTTTAATATGCTATCTAGGTTGGTCATAACTTTCCTTCCAAGGAGTAAGTGTCTTTTAATTTCATGGCTGCAATCAGCATCTGCAGTGATGCTGGAGCCCAAAAAATAGAGTCTGACACTGTTTCCACTGATTCCCCATCTATTTGCCATGAAGTGATGGGACCAGATGACATGATCTTCATTTTCTGAATTTTGAGTTTCAAGCCAAACTTTTCACTCTCTCTTTCACTTTCATCAAGAGGCTTTTTAGTTCCTCTTCACTTTCTGCCAGAAGGGTGGCGTCATCTGCATATTGAGGTTATTGATATTTCTCCCGCAATCTTGATTCCAGCTTGTGCTTCTTTCAGCCCAGCGTTCCTCATGGTGTACTCTGCATATAAGTTAAATAAGCAGGGTGACAATATACAGCCTTGACGTACTCCTTTTCCTATTTGGAACCAGTCCATGTCCAGTTCTGACTGTTGCTTCCTGACCTGCATACAGGTTTCTCAAGAGGCAGGGCAGGTGGTCTGGTACTCCCATCTCTTTCAGAATTTTCCACAGTTTATTGTGATCCACACAGTCAAAGGCTGTGGCATAGTCATTGAAGCAGAAATAGATGTTTTTCTGGAACTCTAATGCTTTCTCCATGATCCAGCGATGTTGGTAATTTGATCTCTGGTTCCTCTGCCTTTCCTAAAACCAGCTTGAACATCTGGAAGTTCACGGTTCATGTATTGCTGAAGCCTGGCTTGGAGAATTTTGAGCATGATTTTACTAGCGTGTGAAATGAGTGCAATTGTGTGGTAGTTTGAGTATTCTTTGGGATTGCCTTTCTTTGGGATTGGAATGAAGACTGACCTTTTCAGTCCTATGGTCATTGCCGAGTTTTCCAAATTTTACTGACCTGCAATTTTATTATAGTATCCAATATCTCATAAAATGGGTTTGGAAGCGTACCTTTCCTCTTCATTTTTGGGGAAGTTTTTGAATGGACTGATATTAATTCTTATTTAAATATTTGGTAAAATTCACCAGTGAAGCTATCCATTCTAGGTTTTTATTTATTGCGAGATGTTTGATTATGGATTTATTTTCTTTCCTGTATTAGTCTGTTCATATTTTATTTTTACTTCATGATTTAGTCTTGATAAGTTGTATGTTTCTTGCAATTTATCTATTTCTTCTAGTCATCAAATTTATTGGTGTATAGGTATTCAGAAAGGGAACAAGAGAACAGGCAGAGGAACCAGAGATCAAACTGCCAACATCCGTTGGATCATAGAAAAAGCAAGAGAATTCCAGAAATTCCATCAACTTTTTTTTTTTTTTTTTAAGAGGACAAAAACAAATTTAATGTCCTATGTGTTAGAGTCCCATAAAAATACGAGACTCAAGAAAGCGACCAAAGGCGGCAGCTAAATTTGTGAAGAACTGACAAGACAAAAGGGTTTACGCATGGGGTAGTAACCTGGTGAAATAACGTGGTTTATAGAGCCTTCTTGGCCCTATATTTTCCTATCTTTGGAAAGATAAGTATGTCTTTGACCCTCTTGGTACAGGGAGGGTACCTTTCACATGGGAGACTTTTCTCCTGTTTTCAGGGGGCAGAGCAGGGTCAGAGTGTGCTTCTTGCACTGGATGTTTCTCAAGTATCTTTAATTCCAAATAATCATTATACCAAAGTGGCATATTTTGAAGAGGTGTATTCTGTTTCCTTTCACTAGCAAAGCTTTTTGTTTGGACTTTCTGTAAGTGACCCAGGAATCACTAAGGCCAAATGAATCCACAACTTACACGTTTGCTGAAACTGAGTAGTTTCTTTTTAGATTTTCCTGCTTTTGTAAAGTCTGGAAGGTTTGGCTGAAGCACAGCTTCTCTCACAGTTGTGATGGCCCCACTTTGCTGATTCCTTGTACCATGCTTAACCTCCCTTCTTCTAACCTGTTGGTTAATTTAACAACTTACTACTTCTTCATTCATCTATATTTATTTATCATATTATATGAATTTATTGCATGTATATGTTAGGAGCTATGTAAACACGAAGATATAGCTATGAATGATAGCCTGTCTCTACATTCAGCAAACTAACAATTTAGTAATGATGACAAACAAATATAATTGTTTTATTATAACACATAATTGTTATAACTCAGTCTTTTTTTTTTTTAATTTTTTATTTCTAAAAAAGAATTTTATTAAAAAAGCACAAATGCAAAGATATGAACAGAGGAAAATTTATGCGTCGAACCTGGACTGGTCACTTATCATAATATACATGCTACAATTCCATTCTCTCCAATCATTCCACCTTCAATACCGTATATAACGCATATATATGGAATTTAGAAAAATGGTAACCTGAACCCTGTATAAGAGACTGCAAAAGAGACATAGGCATTTAGAACAGTCTTTGGGACTCTGTGGGAGAGGGTGAAGGTGGAATGATTGGAGAGAATGGAATTGTACCATCAACTTTTGCTTTATTGATTATGCCAAAACCTTTGACTGTGTAGATCACAACAAACTGTGGAACATTCTTCAAGAGGTGGGAAAACCAGACCACCTACCTGCCTTCTGAAAAATCTACATGCAGGTCAAGAAGCAACAGTTAGTACTGGACATGCAACAACAGACTGGTTCCAAATTGGGAAAGAAGTATGTCAAGTCTGTACATTGTCACCCCAATTATTTAACATCTATGCAGAGTACATCATGGGAAATGCCAGGCTAGATGAAGCACAATCTGGAATCCAGAATGCTGTGAGAAATATAAATAACCACAGATACACAGATGACACCACCCTTATGACAGAAAGTGAAGAAGAAGTAAAGAGCTTGATGAATGTGAAAGAGGAGAGTGAAAAAGCTGGCTTAAAACTCAACATTCACAAAAGTAAGATCATGGCATCCGGTCCCATCACTTCATGGCAAACAGATGGGAAACAATGAAAACAGTGACAGACTTTATTTTCTTGGGCTCCAAAATCATTGCAGATGGTGACTGCAGCCATGAAATTAAAAGACGCTTGCTCCTTGGGGGAAAAGCTAAGACCAATCTAGACAGCATATTGAAAAGCAGAAACATTAAATAGATGACAAAAATCCGTAGTCATGTATAGATGCGAGAGTTGGACAACAAAGAAAGCTGAGCACCAAAGAACTGATGCTTTTGAATTGTGTGTGGTGTTGGAGAAGACTCTTGAGAGTCCCTTGGACACCAAGGTGATAAAACCAGTCCATCCTAAAGTAAATCAGTCCTGAATATTCACTGGAAGGACTGATGCTGAAGCTGAAACTCCTATAGTTTGTCCACCTGATGTGAGAACTGACTCATTGGAAAAGGCCTGATGCTGGGAAAGATTGAATGCAGGAGAAGAAGGAGATGACAGAGGATGAGATGGTTGGATGGCATCACCGACTCAATGGACATGAGTCTGAACAAGCTCTGGGAGATGGTGAAGAACAGGGAAATCTGGAGTACTGCAGTCCATGGGGTTGCAAAGAGTTGGACGCAACTGAGTGACTGAACTAGCTGTTCAGAATAGTCTCTTATGATCCACTGTATTTCTTTGATATCAGTTGTAATATCTTCTATATAATTTATAATTGCATTAATTGAGACCCCTCTCTTTTTAATCTAGCTAAGGGTTTGTCAATTCTATCTTTAAAAAATAAAATAGCTCTTAGTTTCATTGATCTTTTCTATTGTTTCTTAACCTTTATTTCATTCATTTCTGAGTTTGTTCTTTTCCTAGTCCCTTGAGGTATATGCAAAAATCCTTAACAAAATTCTAGCAATCAGAATCCAACAACACATTAAGAAGGTCATACATCATGACCAAGTGGGCTTTATCCCAGGAATGCAAGGATTCTTCAATATTCGCAAATCAATCAACGTAATACACCACATTAACAAACTGAAAAATAAAAATCATATGATTATCTCAATAGATGCAGAGAAAGCCTTTGACAAAATACAACATCCATTTATGATAAAAACTCTCCAGAAAGTGGGAATAGAAGGGACATATCTCAACATAATAAAAGCTATATATGACAAACCCACAACAAACATTATCCTCAATGGTGAAAAACTGAAAGCATTTCCCCTAAAGTCAGGAACAAGACAAGGGTGCCCACTCTCATCACTACTATTCAACATAGTTCTGGAAGTTTTGGCTACAGCAATCAGAGCAGAAAAAGACATAAAAGGAATACAAATTGGAAAAGAAGAAGTAAAACTCTCACTGTTCGCTGATGACATGATCCTCTACACAGAAAACCCTAAAGACTCTACCAGAAAACTACTAGAGCTAATCAATGAATACAGTAAAGTTGCAGGATATAAAATCAACACACAGAAATCCCTTGCATTCCTATACACTAATAATGAGAAAATAGAGAAATTAAGGAAACTATTCCATTCACTGTTGCAATGAAAAGAATTAAATACTTAGGAATATATTTACCTAAGGAAACAAAAGACTTGTACATAGAAAACTATAAAACACTAGTGAAAGTAATCAAAGAGGACACTCATAGATGGAGAAATATACCGTGTTTGTGGATTGGAAGAATAAATATTGTGAAAATGAGTATACTACCCAAAGTAATTTATACATTCAGTGCAATCCCTATCAAGCTACCAATGATATTTTTCACAGAACTAGAACAAATAATCTCACAATTTGTATGGAAATACAAAAAACCTCGAATAGCCAAAGCAATCTTGAAGAAGAAGAATGGAACTGGAGGAATTAACCTGCCAGACTTCAGGCTCTACTACAAAGCCACAGTCATCAAGACAGTATGGTACTGGCATAAAGACAGAAATATAGATCAATGGAACAAAATAGAAAGCCCAGAGATAAATGCACGCACCTATGGACACCTTATCTTCGACAAAGGAGGCAAGAATATAAAATGGACAAAAGACAGTCTCTTTAACAAGGGGTGCCAGCACTTGTAAAAGGTGGTCAGCCACTTGTAAAAGAATGAAACTAGAACACTTCCTAACACCATACACCAAAATAAACTCAAAATGGATTAGAGAGCTAAATGTAAGACCAGATACTATAAAACTCCTAGAGGAGAACATAGGCAAAACACTCTCTGACATAAATCACAGCATGATCCTCCAAGATCCACCTCCCAGAAAATTGGAAATAAAAGCAAAAATAAACAAATGGGACCTAATTAAAATCAAAAGCTTCTGCACAGCAAAGGAAACTATAAGCAAGGTGAAAAGACAGCCTTCAGAATGGGAGAATATAATAGCAAATGAAGCAACTGATAAAGGATTAATCTCCAAAATATACAAGCAGCTCCTGCAGCTCAATTCCAGAAAACTAAGTGACCCAATCAAAAAATGGGCCAAAGAACTAAACAGACATTTCTCCAAAGAAGACATAAAGATGGCTAACAAACACATGAAAAAATGCTCAACATCCCTCATAATCAGAGAAATGCAAATCTTTTTTTTCTTAATGCAGGCATTTATCTTGTAGACTTCTTTTCAGAATTGTCTGCTTGGTATGCTGTGTTTCCATTTCCATTTGTCTCAATAATTTTATTTCCTTTTTGATATCTTTTTTATCTCATTTGCTGTTCATACATACTGTTGTTTAATTTCCACATATTTGTGAATTTTTCATCTTTCCTTATATTATTGATTTCGAGTGTCATACCATTGTGGTCAGAAGAGAAACCTGGTATGTTTTCAGTCTTATTAAATTTGTTCACATTTGTTTTGTAGAGACTTCTCTGGTGGCTCAGAAGGTAAAGCGTCTGTCTACAATGCAGGAGACCCAGGTTCAAATCCTAGGTCAGGATCTCCTGGAGAAGGAAATAGTAACCCACTCCAGTATTCTTGCCTGGAAAATCCCATGGGTGGAGGAGCCTGGTAGGCTACAGGCCATGGGGTAGCAAAGAATCGGACACGACTGAGTGACTTCATTTTCTTTCTTTCTTGTTTTGTAGCCTCTAGTACATGTTATCTGTACTAGAGAACATTCCATGTGCATTTGAAAAGAATGTGTATTCCATTGTTTTTTGATTAAATGGCCTGTATATGTGTGTTAAGTACATTTGGTCTAAAGCATAGTTCAAGTCCATTATTTTCTTAATGTTTTTCTTATTGATTGTCTGAATGATCTATACATTATTGGAAGTGGGATATTACAGTCTCCTCTCATTATTGCATAGCTACTTATTTGGCCTACATATCTGTTAATAAATATTTAATATATGTAGGTCCTCCAATATTGAGTACATATCTATTTATAATTGTATATAGTCTTAATGAATTGACAATTTTATCACTATATAATATCCTTTTCTTGGTCTTTATTTACAGCTTTTGACTTAAAGTATATTTTGTATGTTGTAATTATAGCTACTCTGACTCTCTTTGCTTCCATTCACGTGAAATATCTTTTCAATCCCTTCACTTAGAGTTTTTGAATGTTCTTAAAGCCTAAATGAGTCTCTTTTCTTTTTATTTGCCTTTCCTTGTTCTCAGGTGATTGTATAGCTGCTGTTTTGGGTTTGAGAGGGATTTTGCTTTGTACCATCAGAAGACATATGATGTGTTATTTATTTTAGATATATATTAAAATAACTTAATAAACATAAGACTTTTATAAATATGTCATCTTAGAACTCTGACATAAAATAACAGTTATAAGCCCTAATGGAAAAATAAAATATATATTTCAAATAAATATATTGAAGATATCTACAATGAGTTAGGAATAGTAAAAATGCTGAGAGGCATAATAATGAAATACAAATAGTACATGCTCCAGTAACAATCATAATGTCAAAATTTATATGAGTATGATAACTGATTGACATGTTTAAGAGATGATTGTCCTATGTTTTCATGTTTTGTTCACAATGTTCATTAAAGTAAGTTAGTTCTGATATGTACTCATATATTCAAGGAAAGGTAGTTGAATATTTCATGCTTTTATATATAAATATTTGTCATAAAGAAATAGAGATAGTCAACTGACTTCATACATTAATTACTAGAAAGAATGTATTACCTTAGTTCTGATCACTCAGCTTCCTGATGACGATAAAAGTACTAATGAGTTGAAATTGATAGCTTATGAAAATTATTTGACTACTCTGATCAGAAGTCATTTTATAAAGACAATTTAGAGCTTGATAGAAAATAGAAGGCATGAAATGAGAAACTGAATTAGGTCTGTGTGAGATGGGTGTGCATTTGGGTAGGTTTTTTTATTTAAGGTGAAACGAAGCAATGATTAAAACCCATATCCGACACATGATTATGTCTCTGCAAGAGAGAGACAAAATAACTGAGATTGTTTGCAAGGAAGCAAATATTATTTTGGACTTTGAAATCTATGCTAATTAAAAAGAGAAACGGAAGGAGAGGATGGACAGTGAAAAGCAATAGAGGTGATCACCAGAGCGGGGATATTCTAACAAGGTAAAGAAAATTTTAAGATGTAGAATTCTTTGAATCATGAATGATCACAGATGAGTGATGCTAATGATAAAATATAGTGTTTGAGCCTTGAAATGATAAGTTGATTTAATACAGAGTAAAAGATTTGAAAGCAAATAAAAGTTTTAGAAGCATTTTGATGTTGAGGTCACGTAGAATATAGTAGAGATGAAGAGAAAGAGTGAGCCAGAATCTCAAGCCTTAAATAAATGGCAGTGAGTGGCAAATATACCTAGTTATAGTTAGTTCAGTTCAGTTCATTCGCTCAGTCACGTCCGACTCTTTGCGACTCCATGGACAGCAGCACGCCAGGCCTCCCTGTCCATCACCAACTCCCGAGGTTTACTCAAACTCATGCCCATTGAGTCGGTGATACCATCCAACCATCTCATCCTCTGCCTCCCCTTCTCCTCCCGCCTTCAATCTTTCGCAGCATCAGCCTACTAACTAAATATGTTAGTAGATAATGACTATGAGAAAAAGAGAGATTTGTAGAGCTGTACGCCTTGAGTTTTTTGTTTGTTTGTTTGCTTGCTTTGCTTTAAATCTGGGTTCTCAGAGAGGAAAAGAGGGGAATTATTCTAAAGTGGTAATGAGGAGCTGATACAATATCTACTCTGCTTCCTGGCTCTATAACCCATGGACAGATAGAATAAAATATTGCTTCCTGCAGAGCCTTTAAGGATTGTGATTTCAACAAACAACTGTCAGATTTTCTAAAGGAAGAAATGAATAATATATTCAGAAAAGCAATTAAAGACTGGTACAGTTTTGAGAACCAGATAAAGGTAATTCTAAAAGATACCACAGAATAGTTTTTGTTTTCTTTAGTTTTGATTTCTTTTGGCAAAAGTTGATAAGTGCAATACTGATTCAGAGCATTTAAAACCCCAAATGTAAGAAATTCTATGTATAGACATTTATTTTTTTCCAAATTATTTCCCCCAAAACTTCAAAAGATGAGAATGAGATCATTAGTATGTATTTGAATAATCTCTTTCATCAGGAAATTTGATGCTAAAATTTAAGATAACTGTTCTTTTTTTATCTCAAGTAGTTTGATGATTTTATTACTAAAAATGCCTTATTTTACATAAAAAAATTATTTATCTAATTTATCCTATAATTTAAATACTTACACTTATATATGCTATAATGACTTTTTCATAAAAATTACCTAAATTCCCACAAAAACATTTGTAAATATGACCATTGTTTTTGGTCATGCTAACTTGGCAGTGGATTATTCCATTCACCCCTGAGATTTCAGCAGGCAAATTCTATCAGCTCAGTATAAATAATGGCTAGTTTCCTTAAGGCTCCTATTATAAAAGAACAAAAGAACTCATATATTCTCTGTTGCAGAAAGAAATGCCTTTATTAATAACTTGATCTTTCTTCTGTTCTCTTCACTGGGCAGTATGGAGTGGGATAATACCTAAATGAACAGAGGTGTCCATATCATGAGACATCAAGATCACTGACTCAAAGAGGGCCTGATAATCCATTTAAAAACATTCCAGTTCATTTTAGAATGGAAGAATAAATGGTCATAATGGCCATGGTAAGACGAATTTAATAGTGATGATTTAAATATTCATTTCTTATGTGTTCTTTCTATAAATGTTCCTGCCTCTGGCTTTTCTGGTGGCTCAGTTGTAAGGAATCTGCCTACTAATGAAGGAGACACAGGCTCAATCCCTGCATCAGGAAGATCTCATGGAGAAGGAAATGGCAACCCACTTTAGTACTCTTGCCTGTGAAATCCCATGGACAGAAGAGTCTTGTGGGCTACAGTCCAACTTGCTTGATCTTTTTCTGTATAATCCTAGGTCTCAGCAGGTCACACCACCTGCATATTTGGGATGAGGTTAGGTAATATATTATTCTAAACAGAATTATCTCTGTGGCTTGGCTAGATCTCTGAGGACTCTGCTGTTAGGTACTTAGCAACAACACCACCATCTTTAAGACTATAAATACATTTGCAACAAGAAATTTGGTAGCTTGCCTTATTATTTTTTTAAAAAAGGAAGACAATGTTGACTCCTTTGCAGCAATGCATTCTTTGAACAGAGACCTCAAGCCTGAGAGAGAAAATTTAAAGTGGACAGTCATGACCAGTTCATACAGATGAAAAGACTTTTCAGATTCATGAATACATGCTCAAAGGTAGATCAAAGTCAGGATTCTAAAACAATGAAATAGTGCATCCTTTACAGACATCATCTCTAAGAGAGATCCATCAGAAACTCATAATAACATGAGAAATAATTTGATACAATGTTTTCCACAAGAAATTAAAGTGTTTTAACAAATTTGAATAGTTGTTAAGTGGCCTGCCAATCCTTGTTATATGTTAAAAAAAAATCAAGATACTGTCTGAGCACTGCAGCTATAAAGTTGGCATGGTTCTCTAGTAGGTTGTACATCATTTGGAAAATAAAAGTGCAATTCTTTTCACATAGTTATAAAAACAAAAACATCAGCCACAAACTAATAATTTTAACTTTAATGGAAAATAAAGTGAAGTCTAATGTACCATTCTATCATTTTAGCATCATTTATATTACACTAGATTAACTTAAGTACCAAGAAGGCAGTCTCATTCAAGTTTGTAAATTAGAAATAAAACTGTAAAATAAATAAGAATGACCTTATTCAGTGATTTCAAACTAAGCAGGGTATTGTCATAAAATTATAATTTTGTCACTAATTACTATTTTCAGTATATTGAAAAATTATAAGCATTAACATTAAAAGTCACTTTAAAATGTTTTGTTCACATTAAATTAGCCCCTTTTAGAGTATTTCACAATATTTTTATGAAGCAATTTGCATTTATACTGAGCTTGTTTTTCATATAATATTCATATTTCTATTGGAATACTTATTCCGTTTGAGTACATTTTTGTGAAGTTGAACAACAGGAAAATGAGTTCAGTAAAGTATTATAATAAATATTCCAAGAAACAATGTCTATATTGAATCTGCCCAATAATTGGGGAACAGTTTAAGGACAAAAATACTACTTGAAATTCCAAATAGATAATATGCTCTAATGATTTTCTCTTTATCTTCCAAGAGATTTGGGAGGTATCATTTCTCAGTCTTACCTAGGGAAATACCCTACTTGACCTGGAAAGCTTGATCAACTAAACTAGCTCAGTGTGGGCAATTCATTTGCATAACTAAGTACCCATCACTCACAAATGCAGTGATTCATTATGATTAAAGTAGATAATGGTATTTGGAGTAGCTGAGAGATAGCAGTTAAAGGAAAATGAAGTTCTTCGAATGGCTGCTAGTCTCTACTTCCCTTGTGAACTTCCATAAAAATTATTAATCTATTTATGCCTTGGTTGCATAATATCATACACAAAATACAATTTTTGAATAAATGAAAATAATACCCCAGAGTAGATTTTTAAAATATAAAACCATTTCTAATTTTAAGTAGGGTATATAATAATCAGTGTAGTTTTATATATTCTATATGACTAGGGAGGTATGTGTTTTTCAGGCTGTGGCATATAAACTTCAGAATTCCTTGGTTTTTTGTTAAAAATACACATCATTGAGGTGGCCAAGATGGCAGAGTATGAAGACTCTGTGTTCACATCCTCCCACAAGCATACCAAAATTACATTTTTACAGAGCAATTCTTTATAAGAATGACCTAAAGACTAGCAGAATTTTTTTTCCAGAACTAAAGATAAAGAAGGAACCACGCCTGGTAGGCTGCAGTCCATGGGGTCGCTATGAGTCAGACATGACTGAGGGACTTCACTTTAACTTTTCACTTTCACACATCGGAGAAGGAAATGGCAACCCACTCCAGTGTTCCTGCCTGGAGAATCCCAGGGGTGGGGGAACCTGGTGGGCTTCCGTCTATGGGGTCACACAGAGTCGGACACGACTGAAGTGATTTAGCAGCAGCAGCAGCAGCAGAAGAGTGGAGATACCAGAAAGTCAAGGACCACAGTCTTGGGTGGACAACCAACCAACAGGATGATAATGACAGTTGTAGAGATTCTTCTCAAGGAGTGAGGGGTCTGAGCTCCAAATCAGGCACCAACCTGCGGTCCTACATCAGGAATACAAACGTTTAGAACATCTAGATTTAAAGGCCAGAGGGGCTTGCATTCAAGAGAGGCAGGAAATTGTAGGAAACAGAGGTGCTAACCTTAAAGGGTTAATGAAAAACCTCACACTCTGTAAGATCTAGTGTAGAGACAGTAAATTGAAAAGATCCTGGATCATACCCATTCATTGCATTAGGAGAGTCTCTCAGAGATAGGAGGTAAATAGCATACCTCTGCCAAAATAGATTGGAGAAGGCAATGGCAAGCCACTCCAGTACTCTTGCCTAGAAAATCCAATGGATGGAGGAGCCTGGTAGGCTGCAGTCCGTGGGGTTGCTAAGGTCGGACACGACTGAGCGACTTCACTTTCACTTTTCACTTTCACACATTGGAGAAGGAAATGGCAACCCACTCCAGTGTTCTTGCCTGGAGAATCCCAGGGACGGGGGAGCCTGGTGGGCTTCCGTCTATGGGGTCACACAGAGTCGGACACAACTGAAGTGACTTAGCAGCAGCAGCAAAAATAGATGCTGTTGGCAGTCATTTTGTGGAGCTTGTTCTAACATGAGGATGCTGATGTTGGACAGGATCCTCTCATTTTGGAGTCCTCTCACTAGTCTATTAGTTCTAGGGGCTTATGTGCCCACCAATCAGTAAGAAATAGCCCCAGAAACCTCAGAGTCCCATCGCCAGCTGTCACAGGACCCATGACCAGTGGGCAAGCACTAGCCCTGGGACTCTCTGGGCTAGGAGGTCAGCTGTGCCAGTACCCAGTCCCACTCTCAAGTGGGCGAGCAGCCACTGTATGAGGCAGGACCTGGCAGCCAAGCAGATCAAGGTAAGCCCTGCTTCCCAGCTCACCTATCTTAGTTGGTCCTGCCACAACAGAAAGGACCACACAATCTACTTTGGAACTTCTCCTAGAGGATATAGTTCTGGTGTCCAGATGAGAGTGTGCTGCTGGGGCCAATAGGCTGTATCCTATACAAGACCACTTCCCCAAGATTAATAGGCCCCCAAACCTAATACAGACAAATAAATACAGAGAGGTAAGGAAAAAATGAGGCTACAGAGGAATATGTCAAAAGTTAAGGAACAAAATAAAACACCAGAAGAAGAAATAGGTGACATAAAATTAAGCAATTTACTCAATAAGAAGTTCATGATAATGATCATAAAGATACTCAACAAACTCTAGGGAAGAATGGATGGACACAGTGAGAATTTTAACAAAAAATTAGAAAACATAAAGAACCAAACAGAAGCAAATTATAATGGAAATAAAGAATACTAGAAGAAATCCACAGAAAATCAGATGATATGGAGGAATGGATCAGTGAACTGGAATACAGAGTTACAGAAATCATTCAAACTGAATAGGAAAAAAAATGAGAAAAAAGGAATTTTAAAATTAGCAGAGTTTAAGAGATCTCTGGTATAACATCAAGCATATGAACATTTGTGTTATGTGGTCCTGGAAGGCAAAGAGAAAGGGACATAAAACCTACTTGAAGAAATAATAGCTAAAAATATCCATAACTTGGGAATGGAACCTGATATACAGATCTGGGATCATAAAGAGTCCCCCATCAGCATCAACCCAAAGAGGTCTACACCAAGACATACTGTAATTTAGAATAGCAAAAATTAAAGATGAAGATAGAATCTTCAGAACAAGAGAAAAGCAACAAGTACAAGGGAACTCCTATATGTCAACCAACTTTTCAGAAGAAACTATGCAGTCCAAAATGGAGTGGCAAGATATATTTAAACTGATGAAAAACAAAACTATAGTCAAGAATACTCTACCTGACAAGGTTATCATTCACATTTGAAGGAAAGATAAATATTTTACAGATAAGTAAAAGTTAAAAGAGTAGAGAATCACTAAAAGAGCTTTAACAAGAAATGTTAAACAGACTTCTCTGAGTAAGAAGGAAAAGACCACAACTAGAAATATACAAGTTATAAAAGAAAAAACTCACAATAGCCAAGGTAAATATACAGCAAAGGTAGAATAAACCACTTATAAAGACAGCTGCTGCTGCTGCTGCTGAGTCACTTCAGTCGTGTCCGACTCTGTGTGACCCCATAGACGGAAGCCCACCAGGTTCCCCCGTCCCTGGGATTCTCCAGGCAAGAACACTGGAGTGGGTTGCCATTTCCTTCTCCAATGTGTGAAAGTGAAAAGTGAAAGTGAAGTCGCCCAGTCGTGTCCGACCCTTAGCGACCCCGTGGACTGCAGCCCACCAGGCTCCTCCATCCATGGGATTTTCCAGGCAATAGTACTGGAGTGGCTTGCCATTGCCTTCTCCGTATAAAGACAGCAGAAACGTTTAAAAACAAAAGAAGAAAAATAATCTATATCCACAATAAGTAGTTAAGGGATACATAAGATAAATAGGTGTAAAATACATCAAAAAGTTAAATATTAGTGAAGAATAAAACTGCAGGGTTCTTAGAAAATTTCTGAACTCATTTTTTGAGACCAGTTTCACCCTGCCCCAAAACAGACAAAGACACCTCAAAAAAGAAAATTGCAGGCACAGAGGTTGCAGGTAAACATAGATGCAAACAAATCCTCAACAAAATACTAGCAAACTGAATTTAACAGTACATTACATGGAATATACATCATGATCAATTAGGATTTATCTCAGGAATACAAGGATGCCTCAATATCTGCAAATCATCCGATGTGATATACAACAATTACAAATTGAAGAATAAAGTTTATATGAGGATAAATTGAAATAATTCTTTGGCAAAATTCAATATTCATTTATTATAAAACTCTGAACAATGTGGGTTCACAGAGAACCTACCTTAACATAATAAAGACCATGTATCAGTTCAGTTCAGTTCAGTCGCTCAGTCATGTCCGACTCTTTGAGACCCCATGAATCACAGCACGCAAGGCCTCCGTGTCCATCACCAACTCCCGGAGTTCACTCAAACTCATGTCCATTGAGTCGGTGATGCCCTCCAGCCATCTCATTCTCTGTCGTCCCCGTCTCCTCCCACCCCCAATCCCTCCTAGCATCAGACTCTTTTCTAGTGAGTCAACTCGTCACATGAGGTGGCCAAAGTATTGGAGTTTCAGCTTTAGCATCAGTCCTTCTAATGAACACCCAGGACTGATCTCCTCTAGAATGGACTGTTTGGATCTCCTTGCAGTCCAAGGGACTCTCAAAAGTCTTCTCCAGCACCACAGTTCAAAAGCATCAATTCTTCGGTGATCAGCTTTCTTCACACTCCAACTCTCACATCCATACATGACCACTGGAAAAACCATGGTCTTGACTAGACGGACCTTGGTTGGCAAAGTAATGTCTCTGCTTTTTAATATGCATCTAGGTTGGTCATAACTTTCCTTCCAAGGAGTAAGCGTCTTTTAATTTCATGGCTGCAATCAGCATCTGCAATGTATACTCAATACCAAAAAGCTTAAAGTCAAAAATAAGACAAGGATGCCCACTCTCACCCATTTCTATGTAACACAGAACTGGAAATCCTAGATACAGTAATCGGATAATAAAAAGAAATAAAAGGAATCCAAACTAGAAAGGAAGAAGGAAAACTGTGACTGTTTGCAGATGATGTAATACTATATAGAAAATTCCAAAGATGACACCAAACAACTACCATGGCTAATAAATGAATTCAGTAAAATCACAAAATCTGTTGTGTTTATATAGACTAACAATGAACTGCCAGAAAAATAAATTTAAAAAAAATCTCATTTATAATTCTATTACAAAAGAATAAAGTTTCTACAAATAAATATTATCAAGTAAAAGACCTCTTCTCTGAAAACTATAGTGTACTGAAAAAAGAAATTGAAGACAATGCAAACAAATGTAAAGATACATCATTCTTATGGTTTGGAAGAAGTATATATTTAGTAAAATTCCTATCAAGATACCAATAACAATTTTTCACAGAATAAGAATAAATATTCTAAAAATAGTATGAAAACACAGAAGACCCCTACTAGTCAAAACAATCTTGGGAAGAAGAACAAGGTGAAGGTATCTCATTTCCTGATTTAAAACTACTACAAAGCTACAGTAACCAAAACAACATGGTACTGGCACAAAAGCAGTCATACATATCAATGGAACAGAATAAAGCCCAGAAATAAATCCTCACTTATTGGTCCATTAATTTACAAAACGGAGTCACAAATATACAGTGGAGAAAAGATAGATTCTTTAATAGATAGTGCTGAGAAAACTGGACAGCTACATACAAAATAATCACATTGGACTACTTTTTCATCCCATATACAAAACTAAATTCAAAATAGACTAAAGAGTACACGTGAGTTATGAAACTATAAAATTTCTATAGGAAAATACGGGCAGAAGATCCTCTGACATCTGCCTTAGCAATATTTCTTTAGATATCTCTCTTAAGGCAAGGGAAACAAAACCAAAAATGAGGAAATGGGACTATATCTAATTTAAAAGTTTTTGCACAGAAAGAAAAGTTATCACAAAACTGAAAGGTAGCCTGCTGAATGAGAAAATCTTTTACAAACAGTATATTCAGTAAGAGGTTAATACATGATGCAAAATATGCAAAGAACTCATATAACTCAATGTAAAAAAAATAAGATTAAAAAATGAACTGAGGACTTTAACAGAAATTTTTCCAAGATATACAGATAGCCAACTGATACATGAAAAAATTCTCAATATAACTAATAATTTAGGAAAATGCAAATTGAAACTTATTGTATGAAATACAATAAGATATCACCTCACAGCTATCAGAATTGCTGTTATATAAAAAAAAAGGTAACTAATAACAACTGTCAGTGAAGAGGGAATCACATTTCCACTGTAGATGAAACATAAATTGGTACAGCCAATGGAGTTTCCTCAAAAAATTAAATTAAAAAGAACTACCAAAGATTTTGCAATTCTACTTCTGGATATTTATTCAAAGATAACAAAGACATTAATTGGAAAAGATATATGTACTCTTGTGTTCACTGAAGCATTGTTTAAAATAGCCAAGATATGGAAACTACTGAAGTTTTTATTGATGAATGATAAAAATATGATATATATGTATATGTACATATATATGGACTAGTAAGTCATATGAAAGAATAAAATCTTCCCATTTGCTACAACATGAGTGATGAGTGATAGTCACTCAGTCGTGTATGACTCTGCAACCCCATGGACTGTAGCCTGCCAGGCTCCTCTGTCCATGGAATTCTCAAGTCAAGAATACTGGTGGGGATTGCCATTTCCTTTCCCATGCAACAACATGTATGGATTTTATTACACTAAAATAAATAAATCAGACAGAGATAGACAAATACCACATGGTTTCACTTACATGTGGAATCTAAAACAAGACAAACGAACAAACATAACATCAATAACAGGCTCAAATACACAAAAGAGAAACTGGTGGTTGCCAATTAGGAGGGAGGTGGAGGTATGAGTGAAATGTGTGAGGGAGATTAAGAGACAGAAACTCTCAGTTACAAAGAAAATGATTCATAGGAATCAAATATACATTATGGGGAATATAGTCAACAACATTGTAAAAAAATAAAAATGGTTGTGAAAAAATACAAAATAAAGTTTGAAAAGACACATGCACACACACATATACACACACACATCCAATGCACATTCCTCACTACCTATCTATTGAATCATAATACCTGAGACTAGGACCACCATTTTTAGCCAAACCCTGAATGCAACTTGAAAATCTGACTGGTAATTCTAATAACAGTTACTCATGCAATCTATTAAATAAAGACAGACATTCTTATAATGTACGAAGCTTTCGTCTCTCACTGCCCAAAATTATCTGTGCAACTTCTAGTTCACATGCCACAGTACAAGGAAATGACTCACTAAGATCTCCCTGAAGAGACCCTGCAGAGTAGTCCCATCTGCTGCTCTGCTGGAATCACTATCAAGTTTGCACTGGTGGCTCAGACAGTAAAGAATCCGCACACAATGCGGGAGACCAAAGTTAGATCCCTGGATTGGGAAGATCCCCTGGAGAAGCGAATGGCTACCCACTCCAGTATTCTTGCCTGGAGAAGTCCATGGACAGAGGAGCCTGGTGGGCTATAGTCAATGGGGTTGCAAAGAGTTAGACATGACTGAGCAACTAACACTTTCACTTTCACATGTTCCTGAGGACTGTGCTCAGGAAGGTTTAAGTGCAAGCCTATTCCTGCAGGAGGTAGAATTCTCTGAAGGGCAGCTTTGGCTTAAGAGATTGCTAAAATAGTCCTGTCTGAAAATTTCTTATGTCCTTCATATAGTCTGAGACACTTCCTTCCCAGCACTTTTACTTTCACAAATGTCAAATTTGAGCTCTGTACCTCTGATCTTTCATGTTTTTCTTTTTCAAGCTTTCCCTTAATAAATCTCTTGCATGTCTAATTCCATCTTGGGTCTGCTTCTTGAAGGCACACACATACAATATAATATATTGATTTATATAAAAATATATAACGTATATAAAGTATATAAAGTATACAAAATGATGACTTATAAAGTACATATAATATCATTTCCTTTAAGAAACTTGTCCAAGATTCCCCAGGTACTAAGTGATGGAGATTAAAAACAAACCGCATAATATCTGACTTCTAAATCTCCAAATCCATTCTTTTGCATCCGTCTCTGCATTGTAGAATCAGTGACAAACAGGTGTAGGCCATTTTGTTTTCAGTCTGACCTTGATCCATTTTTCTTCCCCAAAGGTCTTATAATCCATGATGGATCTGTGCCCTCTAGAACACTTAGAAAAATATTCTAGGTATCACTGAGTATTTCTACAATATGTGCACAAATCTTAAATCCAGTTCAACAGATTATAGAAAATTATATCCCAAGAAAAGGAAGTTATTATGGAATTTAGAAGGATAATTGTGAGAAGTCAGGTTTAGAGCAAAAGGGAAGATTCTGAATGAGGCAACCCTACACCTGGTAATCTCTATAGAGGTGACAGGAAAAGTTCTTGATGGAAAAACCTTCAATGATGGATATTTCTATGATTGTCTTACACAGAATCAAAATTGCAGCTGGTTTGGTGATATGCTGTAAAAGATGATTCAATTTCTTTATACAGAAATCTCTTATTTTTTTCCTCTTCATGACTGACATGCTGAAAAAAATGTGAAATAACTAGAACTCTTTTGACAGCATTTCATTACATCAAGAAATTAAGTACCTACACACATAAATATACACATATCCTTAATATGGTGAAGTTTAACTCATAATATAATACAATTTATTGTATAGAATTTCTGGAGTACTTCCAAATTACAATTGTAAAGCCGTGAGTTTTCATGGTTTACTAAGCAAGGTGAAAATATAATGGTCATTGCAGTCAGAAAAAGATATTTGCTTGAATCTTGAGTTTACCAGTGTCTGTGGCCTTGGGCAAATGACACATTTTATTATACTCACCTGAAAATGGCATAAAATTGTTTCTATCACAAGCCCGTGTAAGCTGTACATTTTATAACTTCATCATGGTATATAAAGCAGTGTGGATACACATCGTAGTGTATAGAAAGAAAGCTGTTCTATCAGTTTTGACCCATTCCAGGCATTGAAAATAGCTCTAAATGTTTTTGTTACCTTGAAGGAGAAAACAATAGATTTTAGCACCTTGATTAAATTAATTTAGCCAGAATGTACTTGTAGAAATGACTGTGGGATACATTGCATTTTTATTTTTTAAAAAGACAATGTGAGAATATATAGAATGAATGCATGAAAGTGAGCACTAATTAAACCCATTTTTAAGAGCAGAAAGATTCTGATAGTACTTTTATTTGGTGCACAATTCAGATTTTGATATTGCAGTCACTGTTAACGAGGCACATTTTTAAATGCAATGACACTTCTTTTCTCACCTTCTAGCTAATTTTCTTATCTTTTCCAGAATCACGTTAGTGCTCTAAAGAGTATCAGTCAATTAATCAAAGTTGTCTCATCTTCTGTACAACTGAGTTAAGATTATACTAAAGAAACAACCTAGAAGTTTACCTTTTAACTTAATCTTTAACTTAGGTTATGCTTTTAGTACTCAAAAAAACTCTTTCTGTTTCAAAGATGTAGAAAGATTCTGAAGGTTCTCAAGTGAATTAGAAGTGACATGTACACCCTACATGTATATAATAGCTAGTGGGAACCTGCTATAAAGCAAAGAAAGTTCAGCCCATTGTTCTGTGATGACCTAGATAGGTGGGGTGGGGTGGCGTGGGAGAAAGATCCAAGACAGAAGGGAATATATGTAAACCTACAGATGATTCACTTCATCGTACAGCAGAAACTAACACAGTTACACTCCAATGAGGCAAAAAAATGAGGATAAGATGATTGAATGGTATCATTGACTCAATGGACATGAGTTTGAGCAAACTTCAGGACATAGTGAAGGAAAGGGAAGCCTGGCATGCTGCAGTTCATGAGGTTGCAGAGTTGGGCCTGAATTAGCAACTGAACAGCAACAACCAGTTAGTACGTGCTACTGATGATGTCTTGGAAATACACGCAGAAAGGAGTGTATACTCTGGCAATATATTTGAAGAAACTAGAAGCTACAGAGAAATCTTCCCCAGGTAACCCCATCCTCTCTTCACACCCCCTTCAAACAAATTCACTCATGACAAAAATGACATACACATGTCATCATATCAGGCTTCCAAACATTAGTATTTTGCTATTTCCTTAAGTGTTAATATGTAAGAAAGTAGGAAGAGATCAATAATGAGTTAGGCAGGTATGGATTTTGGATAAGAAAAAGGAACATAATCATGTGTTCCCAATCTCTAGAGAACAGAACATAAGACAGGAAGCAGCGCCTTTGAAAAGAAGACTTATTTCTGGCTCTGATTTTTAGTTTGAGTATAAATTCCCTCATTAATGTTGGTATCAAACATCAGTTAACAGAAAAAGGGCAGCAGGAATGAGATACTGATGTCCTTCACAGTCACCTTCTCTCTGTTACAGAGGCATGAAAATCTGAGAATCTGCATAGGAATTAGACTTTTTTCCCTAGCACTCATAAGGAGTTGAAGAGAGAGATAAGAGATACCTCTGTATTAGAAATGAATGTTTCTGGAAAGAACTCCAACAGAATGTTCAATCCAATAGTTAGTGGGTGATTTATACAGTAAAATAGGTAAATTTGAACAAGAGGCAGAGATTATAATACAAACCAAGGAAACATTTTTAATGATTTGAAGAAAAAGAAGAAGTCTATATTTATGTTTTTTTTCATTGAAGATATTTTATAAAAATGGTTAAATACAAATAAGGCCTCCTACAGAACAGCTTCCAGATACTAGTTACTTTGTATAAAACTCTATGTGCTTGAGTGTGTATGTTGCTATGAAGAAAGAAGATTCGGGAAGGACTCATGAGGAACCATTTGTGCATATGCAATCACTCAGCTGTGTCTGACATTTTTGAGACCCTGCGGACTGTAGCCCACCAGGCTCCTCTGTCCGTGGGATTGTCCCAGTTTCTCCCAGCAAGAATACTGGAGTGGGTTACTATTTCTTCCTCCAGGGGATTTTCCGGCCCAGGGATCAAATCTGCATCTCCTGCATTGCAGGTGGATTCTTGACCACTGAACCACTGGGGAAGTCATTAGTAACAGTTAACTCTAGGGTGTGAGATTACGTTAAAAATCTGAGATCAGTTCAATTCAGTCGCTCAGTCGTGTCCGACTCTCTGCAACCCCATGAATCACAGCACGCCAGGCCTCCCTGTCCATCACCAACTCCCAGAGTACACTCAAACTCATATCCACAGAGTCGGTGATGCCATCCAGACATCTCATTCTCCGACGTCCCCTTCTCCTCCCGCCCCCAACCTTTCCCAGCATCAGAGTCTTTTCCAGTGAGTCAACTCGTCGCATGAGGTGGCCAAAGTATTGCAGTTTCAGCTTCAAAAAAGTCCCTCCAATGAACATCCAGGATTGATCTCCTTTAGAATGGACTGTTTGGATCTCCTTGCAGTATAAGGGACTCTCAAGAGTCTTCTCCAACACCACAGTTCAAAAGCATTGATTCTTTGGCGACCAGCTTTCTTCACAGTCCAACTCTCACATCCATACATTACCACGGGAAAAACCATTGCCTTGACTAGACAGACCTTGGTTGGCAAAGTAATGTCTCTGCTTTTTAATATACTATCAAGGTTGGTCATAACTTTCCTTCCAAGGAGCAAGCATCTTTTAATTTCATGGCTGCAATCAGCATCTGCAGTGATTTTGGAGCCCAAAAAAATAAAGTCTGACACTGTTTCCACTGTTTTTCCATCTATTTCCCATGAAGTGATGGGACCAGATGCCATAGTCTTTGTTTTCTGAATGTTGAGCTTCAAGCCAACCTTTTCACTCTCCTCTTTCAATTTCAGCAAGAGGCTTTTGAGTTCCTCTTCACTTTCTGCCATAAGGGTAGTGTCATCTGCATATCTGAGGTGATTGATATTTCTCCCAGCAATCTTGATTCCAGCTTGTGCTTCTTCCAGCCCAGCGTTCCTCATGATGTACTCTGCATATAAGTTAAATAAGCAAGGTGACAATATACAACCTTGACGTACAGCTTTTCCTATTTGGAACCAGTCTGTTGTTCCATGTCCAGTTCTAACTGTTGCTTCCTGACCTGCATACAGGTTTCTCAAGAAGCAGGTCAGGTGGTCTGAGATTCCCACCTCTTTCAGAATGTTCCACAGTTCATTGTGATCGACACAGTCGAAGGCTTTGGCATAGTCAATGAAGCAGAAATAGATGTTTTTCTGAAACTCTCTTGCTTTCTCCATGATCCAGCGGATGTTGGCAATTTGATATCTGGTGCCTCTGCCTTTTCTAAAACCTGCTTGAACATCTGGGAGTTCACGGTTTACATACTGCTGAAGCCTGGCTTGGAGAATTTTGAGCATGACTTTACTAGCGTGTGAGATGAGTGCAATTGTGCGGTAGTTTGAGCGTTCTTTGGCACTGCTCTCTTTGGGATTGGAATGAAGACTGACCTCTTCCAGTCCTGTGGCCACTGCTGAGTTTTCCAAATCTGCTGGCATATTGAGTACAGCACTTTCACAGCATCATCTTTCAAGACTTGAAATAGCTCAACTGGAATTCCATCACCGCCACTAGCTTTGTTAGTAGTGATGCTTTCTAAGGCCCACTTGACTTCACATTCCAAGATGTCTGGGTCTAGGTCAGTGATCACGTTATCGTGACTATCTTGGTCGTGAAGATCTTTTTTGTACAGTTCTTCTGTGTATTCCTGCCACCTCTTCTTAATATCTTCTGCTTCTGTTAGGTCCATACCATTTCTGTCCTTTATCGAGCCCATCTTTGCATGAAATGTTCCCTTGCAATCTCTAATTTTCTTAAAGAGGTCTCTTGTTTTTCCTATTCTGTTGTTTTTCTCTATTACTTTGCATTGATCACTGAGGAAGTCTTTCTTATCTCTCCTTGCTATTCTTTGGAACTCTGCATTCAGATGCTTGTATCTTTCCTTTTCGCCTCTCTTCTTTTCACAGCTATTTGTAAGGCCTCCTCAGACATCCATTTCGCTCTTCTGCATTTCTTTTCCATGGGGATGGTCTTGGTCCCTGTCTCCTGTACAATGTCATGAACCTCCGTCCAGAGTTCATCAGGCACTCTATCAATAGATCTAGTCCCTTAAATCTATTTCTCACTTCCACTGTATAATCATAAGGGATTTGATTGAGGTCATATCTGAATGGTCTAGTGGTTTTCCCTACTTTCTTATGAACGCAGTATAGATGGAGTCTACTCTGACCAATACATGTAGTAATTGAGGGCTGAGAACATACGCATTTAATATATTTATTTCATCTTCCCATCACATAGTAGGTGCTCAAATTGCTATTGCCCAAGAACAAATATTAGTCTTTACTATACTTATAAACTTAGGGAATAACATCTCTGATGGTGTCCTTTTCAAAAATAATAAATGACTATCTTAGTGGTGAAAAATGATAATGTCAACTGAAAATGTAATGAATCTTGATTCTCTTGTTACCATTTGCTTTTGTTGTGGTGAACTCATGTGAGGGCACATTTATGATTTAACCTCTATTTTCTCATGTCTGATAAAAATTTCAGCAATTTTAACTCCCTGCTGCTGCTGCTAAGTCACTTCAGTCGTGTCCGACTCTGTGTGACCCCATAGATGGCAGCCCACCAGGCTCCCCTGTCCATGGGATTCTGCAGGCAAGAACACTGGAGTGGGTTGCCATTTCCTTTTCCAATGTGTGAAAGTGAAAAGTGAAAGAGAAGTCGCTCAGTCGTGTCCGACCCTTAGCCACCCCACGGACTGCAGCTTACCAGGCTCCTCCATCCATGGGATTTTCCAGGCAAGAGTACTGGAGTGGCTTGTCATTGCCTTCTCCGTTTAACTCTGTAAGTTGTGCCAAAGGTCATCTCAAAATTTTAGGTAGGGGGCAAAGTAAGTTGCAGAGAATAACACTAAATAACCACCAGCCTTAAACTAGGATAAAGTTTTTCAGTTAATATGTTTAGGGACCTGGAGGAAGCTGTTCTTTTGTTATGTGCCTGTGTGTGTGTGTGTCTGAAAGAGAGTGAGACAGAGAAATAAAAAGATATATCAGAACAGAGAAATGAATCTGGATCTGTTTCTTCTATTCACTCCACCTGAAACATTGAATAATTCAGTTTGCAGTATGTTATTTAGGGAGTTGTTTGAATGGCATAATAAAAATCGTCTAAGGAAAAGCACACCACAGCATAATTTTGTGAGCCTAAAGAGCATCTGAAAGGGCCTCTTCCCATTTTGGTCCCAATCATGTGCTTATGGGGTGGTCTATATGAACGAATAATAGATCATTTTGCTGGAAAGCTCATAGTACAAAGTGAAATACACCATTTGTTTTGTAAATACTAACTTCAATTTATTCAATAATATATACAATCAATGTCCTCATACAATTAGGATCCTTTCATTTATTTTTGTATGAAGCTTTTGCAAATCTATGATACTCAATGATCAAAATATTTTATGTTAATATGCCATTCTATTTATACAGTCAAAGTTAAAATGAAAAAGAAATTTTTTGAGGAAAAACTATAAGTGTATACAATTACAGATTTGAAAACAATTTATTAATGTCCATATATTTTTAATCATGAAACTGGTAATTTCAACTTACAAATATAATTTATATTGGTTTCATATTATTTAGATGAGTAAGAAGAAGAGCTATGAGGAAAGAGATAGTCTGCATTTGAATATAAAAATTCATGGTAATGTTATCCTGTGATTTCATAATTTATATCAAGTATATCAAGCCTATATGGTATCTACAGGAAATGCTTTTGAAAGTCAAATGACTATATACTTATTTATAAATTGATAAAATCTGGATAACATGAATAATTCAAAAGTGCACATGGAAATGTTCACATTAAATTTATCTGAATTGCTTTTGCAATAGTGAATTCCCTTTAAATCCATTCATTCCTTAGACAGACAAACATAACTATATGAAGGTTTTGATCTAAGTCCTCTATTCCTTTTACCATCTTTTGATTCATCACAGCTGGGTCAACCAGCTTCAAATTTCAGGCCACAAAAATAGGAATTTAAAGTATAAGTAATTTTTTCATATATTATGTAATCTCATCTTGCCTATAATCAAAGGAAAAGGAATGTTTTAAAAAGACAGAAGTCATAAAGAAAGTTTGATCTCTTCCCAGCCTTGTCTTTCTGCTTAACTTATTCTTTAACACAATCCCAGTCTGGAAAAAACAATCTTGAATTTTGTGAACTAATAATATATTTTTCAATGATTATTCAATATGCAGCACAGAATATGGAAATTAGGAGGAGACAGCTGTGTAGATATTGATCAAAATTTCTCACACAAGACTGCTATGCACCCAATCAATTTCAAAGGACTTCTAACAAAGATGCTTTTTAAAATTATTTTTTGCTTGATGCTGTGAAAGGGCTGCACTCAATATGCGAGCAAATTTGAAAAACTCAATAGTGGCCACAGGACTGGAAAAGGTCAGTCTTCATTCCAATCCCAAAGAAAGGCAATGCCAAAGAATGCTCAAACTACCGCACAATTGCACTCATCTCACATGCTAGTAAAGTCATGCTCAAAATTCTCCAAGCCAGGCTTCAGCAATATGTGAACCGTGAACTTCCAGATGTTCAAGCAGGTTTTAGAAAAGGCAGAGGCACCAGAGATCAAATTGCCAACATCCTCTGGATCATGGAGAAAGCAAGAGAGTTCCAGAAAAACATCTATTTCTGCTTCATTGACTATGCCAAAGCCTTTGACTATGTCGATCACAATGAACTGTGTAAAATTCTGAAAGAGATGGGAATCCCAGACCACCTGACTGCCTCTGAGAAACCTGTATGCAGGTCAGGAAGCAACAGTTAAAACTGGACCTGGAACAACAGACTCGTTCCAAATAGGAAAAGGAGTATGTCAAGGTTGTATATTGTCACACTGCTTATTTAACTTCTATGCAGAGTACATCATGAGGAACGCTGGGCTGGAAGAAGCACAAGCTGGGATCAAGACTGCCGGGAGAAATATCAATAACCTCATATGTGAAGATGACACCACCCTTATGGCAGAAAGTGAAGAGGAACTCAAAAGCCTCTTGCTGAAAGTGAAAGAGGAGAGTGAAAAGTTTGGCTTGAAGCTCAGCATTCAGAAAACAAAGACTATGGCATCTGGTCCCATCACTTCATGGGAAATAGATGGGGAAACAGTGGAAACAGTGTCAGACTTTAATTTTTTGGGCTCCAAAATCACTGCAGATGTTGATTGCAGCCATGAAGTTAAAAGACCATTACTCCTTGGAAGGAAAGTTATGACCAACCTAGATAGCATATTAAAAAGCAGAGACATTACTTTGCCAACAAAGGTCCGTCTAGTCAAGGCTATGGTTTTTCCTGTGGTCATGTATGGATGTGAGAGTTGGACTGTGAAGAAAGCTGATTGCCGAAGAATTGATGTTTTTGAACTGTGGTGCTGTAGAAGACTCTTGAGAGTCCCTTGGACTGCAAGGAGATCCAACCAGTCCATTCCAGAGGAAATCAATCCTGGGTGTTCATTGGAAGAACTGATGCTAAAGCTGAAACTGCAATACTTTGGCCACCTCATGTGACGAGTTGACTCACTGGAAAAGACTCTGATGCTGGGAAGGATTGGGGGTGGGAGGAGAAGGGGACGACAGAGAATGAGATGGCTGGATGGCATCACTGACTCAATGGACATGAGTTTGAGTGAACTCCGGGAGTTGGTGATGGACAGGGAGGCCTGGTGTACTGTGATTCATGGGTTGCAAAGAGTCAGAAACGACTGAGCGACTGAACTGAACTGAAAATGATACTGCCTTAGAAAATCTTCCACCTCCCTCAACATTTGTATCACTTTCCAAGGTCAACTGAAACCCAAAATAAAAGATGAAAAATCTCCAGAATGAACTCAGTGGCCTCATCTATCAGAAAATATTGATTGGTTTGATAATAATTCCGTTAGCGTGAGACAATGGTTATTTGGGAAGGAGCCTTTTTAAAGTACAAGACAAAATTCATAGTAAAGTCCTTTGAAATTGATTGGGGGCATAGAAGTCTTGTGTGACAAATTTTGATCAATGTCTACACAGCTGTCTCCTCCTTATTTCCATATGTTGTGCTAAGGAAATTCTAGAAGGCAACAATCTTGGGGAGAGCAAATCCTATGTTATCCCAAGTGAATAAATTATGATTTTTCTAAATGAATCATTAAAATTTATTTTCTCTTGAACAGAGATGTTGCCTTAAAGTTAGCTAGTTGAGATTTCATGGACATGTTTTGTTTATTTGTTAAAAAGGTGCAAACCGAATTGATATAGCCCTTCACATTTTATTACCTTCACCTCTCTGCCTAGAGTGGATATAGGATATCTGTTCTTACAGTAGCTGTTCTATTGCTATAAGAACAAGGTGACAGACAGAAGGAAAAAGTTAATCACATTTAGAGATGCCAGTCCAGTTATGTACAGTCACAGAACACATAACATTAGCTGACTGCTTTAGGACCTCTTCTTATATGAAACTAATACCGGTTTTTTTTTTTAACTGACTGTATTTGGATTTGGGTTCACTTGTTGCTGCAAGCATTTTTAGTTTATTCACTTTGCAATATGTTCATCACTTCAATGATTTGTTCTTAAACTTGAACGTGATCTTATTTCATGGTGGTGGTTTATTCGCTGTCATGTATGACTGTTGTGACCCCATGGACTAGAGCCCACCAGGCTCCTCTGTCCATGGTATTTTCCAGGCAATAATTCTAGAATGGGTTGCCATTTCCTTCTCCACAGGATTTTCCTGACCAGGGATCTAACCTGGGGCCTCTCTATTTCAGGCAGATTTTTTACTGAGTGAGCTAAGAGAGACACCCCCAATCTTATTTAATATTTAACTCCATATACTGTTTGTTTTGGTCAACTCCTTTCCAAGATTCTAATTCTGAAAAGTAATTGTTATATTCTGAAATGCCTATAAAAGCTTGACAGATAGTATAAATAAGTGAAGTATGCAAGAACTGAAGGCTAATGGAATCATGTACATGTATGGCCAAGTTCCTTTGCTGTCTACCTAAAACTATCACAGCATTGTTAATTGGATATACTCCAATATATAAAAAAAAAAAGTTAAAGAAAACAAACCTGTGGTTACCAAAGGAGATAGAGATGAGGGTTGGGGGAGGTTACAAATAAATTAGGAGGCTGAGATTAACGTATACACACTACTACATATAAAGTAGATAATCAATCTATTATATAGCACAAGGAACTATACGAAATATCTTGCAATAGATAATAAGGAAAAAAAATCTGGAAAAGAATATGTGTGTGTATAATTGAGTCACTTTGCTGTACACTTGAAATTAAGACAACATTATCCACCTGCAATGCAGGATACCTGAGTTAGGTCCCTGGGTTGGGAAGATCCCTGGAGAAGGGAAAGATTACCCACTCCAATATTCTGGCCTGGAAAATTCCATGGACTGTACGGTTCATGGAATCTCAAAGAGTTGGACACGACTAAGCGACTTTTACTTCACAATACAAGAAAACAAACAAACAAACAAATTATGAGTACCAAGGTTAACCAAAGAGAGAATAAGGTATCTAAGAAGGTCAGTCATCATTTTCCCATGGAAATCCCATCTCAATATGCCAATATTGAAAGATCTTCCAAGTTCTTAAGAGGAAAAAAAATATGGATTTGTATGTAAAATTTCCCAGTTTCAAATGCTGACAACTAATCTGTTTTTGAACTTTTTAAATCAGTATTTCAACCAACACCATGAGGGTCAACCTAACACATCTGTGAGTGAGCAAGATTATTATTTAGGAGTTAAATTATTTAAACAAGAGGACAAGGACAATGTCTCTTTTGATATATTTGATTGTGATAAAATGATGTAACGTGCAGCTTTCTTTGTTTTCCCTGGTTCAAGACAATTACATAAATAGATCTTAAATTATACCAGGCCGTAATAATTTCAACAGAAAGTCTGAACCAGCTGCAACCCCATATTTAGCTTTTTCACATTCCTTTAAAAAAAACTTTAACGTTGATTTTCATTTCAACTGAAAATTTGAGAAATAAAATAGGTCATAGGCTAAGCAGATGGCTAGTGAGAACTTCACGAAATAAAAATGGGGGTCAGTTTCTGCATGAAAAGCAGTTAGAAAATGAAGTAGATATTTCTCGATGTAAAGTGCATTAGGGACTCTGTTCATCTGTTTCAGATATGTGCTTTGCATTTTCCCTTGAGTGTGGTTTCAAGAACATTTTGTATGTATCGTGTATTTCATTACAGCTGTCAGAACAGAGAAATGTTTCTGAGGAGGAATGACAATAATGATGTTAAAGAAATTGATGTTATGAGGATGAAAAGTTCTACCTGGGCCAAAGAATAAAGTCAGCTAACTTTAGCTGTTGGATGGATATGCATATAATATATGATGACAGGTTTTGTTTATTTTTTATTCATATCTCACAATCTAACCAACTATTGATGTAATTCACAACCGTGTAAAGAGTTTCTGTAATTTTGTATGGTTATACCTACATGCCATTACTGACTATAGTGGAGTTTCACTGTTGCCAAACTAGAATCTATTCTCTTTTTTTTTTTCATTTTCTTAAAAGCATTTGGACTTTCCTAAGAAAATTTTCTCTCCCACCTTTTGTATGACTGAAATTACTTACAATTCATGAGTGGGACTGGTTCCACCTAATCTGCATGGATAGACTTGCTTTCCAAATATCAAGCAGTGTATTATACAAAGGATGTATGAAGGATGCTATACTGAACATCATCCATGTCTGGATAAAAGATGACTGTGTTGTAGGAAAGGATATTACAGTTGGGAGATTAGTATATGTAAAGTCTGCAATAAGAAGGAGTATAATATACTCAAAAATATATTTCATCAAATGCCCCTGGTGCATAGATAGTAAAGAAAATCAGTGGAGAAAGAAAAAGCCAGAGATACAGGCATAATGCAGAGTTTATGAATCACTGTAAACCTTCAAAAAGGTTAGGATTTATCCTAATGTGGTGTCATTCACTGATTTTAATGACTGACACGGTCATATCTGTGTTTTGTTTAAGAAATCATCCTTGTTTCTGGGTGGAGAATGAACAAGAAAGGAAGTGGGAGGCTGTGACAGTAGGAAGACCAACCAGGAGTCTACAATCCAGGTGAAAGATGATAGACAATCTGAGGAGTATGGTATTCTCGGGATGTAATTAATAGATGAGGTCAAAGAGACACATAGATGGTCTGACTTCCAGAAGTCAAATATGTATAAACAGGACTAGTGGATAAGTTTGTAAGATCTCAGTGATAGAAAAGGTCATCTTGAAATGAAGGGATAAGGAAAAAACACATGGGAGATTACATCTTTGAACTAAAGAGTAAAGGATAGATAAAGTATGATAAACAGTGATGGAGGTGAGAGAGCAACACCTGTGAGTACAGGTAGTAAGAAAGGAAAAGGTGAACCGTTTGAGACAGGTCAAAGTGTGACTATGCACGTTCATTCAAAGGAATGAATCATTAACACAGAGAAAGCAGTGTCAGAAAGTCAGATCTGGGTTTATTGTATTGGCGTGATGCCTGGTTGACTTCTTTGTACATTATTCAACAGAAAGCACTGGACCATTTTCAGGAAAAGGTTTTCAGGAAATCTATTTACCCAAACAAAACTATGCTTTAATATTAGTATTTATCTGGAAGTAGCAGGGAAGTGATTCCTAGAGTCCCAGCTAAGGAAACCTAAGAGTTGAACATGACTTAGCTACTAAACCACAACCATAGCAAAGGAAAGGATTAAAAGGGGCCTTCTTTGCAGTGGAAACACAGAAGCATTAGGCTGATCTGTTGACATCAAAACACAACTGGATGAGTGATGGTGATAGGAATACAAAGATAACTGAAACTTCAAGTTTGCTAGTTAGATGGGTAATAATATTGTTAACAGAAACAGAAAAACTGAGGGAATATTATATTTTGGTAAAAGAAAAGGATAATTTTATAACTATTATAAATTAGTTACAAGATACATTGTCTTGTTTCCATAGAATCAAGCAACACTAACTATAACTGAGATGGAAATAAATGTTATCTTCAAATGATTAGTGGCTAAAGTGCAGATTTGTTTATACTGTAGACACATCCACCATGGCTATGTCGTTTATTGATGAGTATTTTAAATGTGTCTAATTAGTAATTAAATTTGGTATATATGGCACTTTATGCAGCTGCTAGCTCCCCCCACTTTCTGTCATTAGATGATAAATTACTAGAGGCAAGGAATAGTGTCTTCTTTAGAGTCACTAATGTTTGAATAAAAAAGGGCTTAGAGATCTGTTGAGGAAATAGCTAAAGTTCTCCATGACATCACTGACTTTTTGACACTGAGGTTAAAGAATATTCCCTATATGTTAAGTCTTTGTCTCTCTATACTTTTGTCTCTCTGTACTTAGAACTTTTGTACTAATTTGTCTGTTTGACAAACCCCCTTATCAACTTCTCCATGTATGTATTTTCAACACAATGCCAGCAAAGAAGTTATGTTGACCCTGGTTAACTAAGGAACCATCAGAAGATTTTCTTTCATTTTTTGTTGATTATGCTATAAAAATTTTATTCTACTTCCCTAGTTTGTAAGAAGAACCTAAGAAACAGAAGAAAACTTGCTTTAATGATCCGAGAAGACTTAAATATCTATTGTGATTTTAAAACCATCAAAAGCAAAATAATCAGATTAGATGATTATAACTTTTAATACAATTCCCTCAAATTTTCTAATATACTTTCCTAAATTCCAGGTACTTTTGAGTTGCCTTACAATTTAATTCATTCTGGCAAATTGATATTTCTTGTTAGTTTTGTTCTAGCTAATCAAGATTTTATTGTGCAAAAGTTAAAATGACTTATTTATTCAAGTACTATTTTCAAGTCTAATTGGAGTATTAAGTAAAATGCATTTGAACAATGAAACATAAAAGAAATAGATTTTATTCTAATAAGTAAAATTGCTATTTCTACTCAAGACTATTAAGGGAGTGCTTTTCTTACATGTAAAGAAATATAAAATACTGCTCCTCTAACATTTTTCCCTAATAAAATCATTTATAAGCCTTTTTAGAAAAGCATATCTGATGCAGACTTATGAAACAGATTTATAAACAGCAAATGAGATAAGGCATTGTGCTTTCTTTTTAATATAAGCTACTAATATATCATAGAAGCCTTAAATATTCTCATGTACAAAGGAACTTTTTCAAAGATCTTGAAGTTCTAATAAAAATGATTTCAGTGCTATAACCCTGCAAAAACATCCTTCCAAAATGGCTTTATATGTTACAGCCAGACAGCTTTTAAAATAGTTCTCCAATTATTTAACAAAATGAAAGATGAAGAATGACCTCACTGGGGATTTTATAGTAAGTTATCATTCATGTCTTGCTTAGAGTTTTTCTGTAAGGCAATATCAGGATGGAAATGGATATGAGGTGACATTTGATATCAGGGATAAAAGGTAGAACACAGATCTAAAAATGAGTCAAGGAAAGAATATCAAATTACAAGGTTCTCAAAGGCTATGGTCATAACTTCCAAGGATTTCATAATCAATTCCCATCAGGTTCAACATATAGTAGGTCTATTAGTAAGATCTAATAATTAATGTTCATTGCATGTAGATGTGAGGAAGCTGCAACACTGCAAACAGAATAAGAGGAGCTAGGAAAGCCCTGTAGTCCTACATGACAAAATAGGTAAAATGTCTGTCTTTCCCCAAGTTTTCCTCCTATTAACTATACTATCCCACTCTGACAGCTCTTTCAAAGGATTTAGACATTCGGTTCCTCAAAAACACTCCCCAAGCCCTTTACAATCTGCAAAGAAAAGAGTCAAAGGCAAGTAATATTGGTAGTCTTTAAGAGGTTCAGTTATCAGTGTCTTCACTTTTATTCTATCCCTAAACCTATGACAAACCTAGATGACATATTAAAATCAGAGACATCACTTTGGTGACAAAGGTCCATATAGTCAACATTATGGTTTTTCTAGTAGACATGCACAGATGTGAGAGGTGGATCATAAAGAAGGCTGAATGCCAAAGAACTGATGTTTTAGAATTGTGGTACTGAAGAAGACATTTGAGAATCCCTTTGGACAGCAAGGAGATCAAACCAGTCAATCTTGAAGGAAATCAGCCCTGACTATTCATTAGAAGAAATGATGCTTAAGCTCCAATACTGTGGCCACATAATGGGAAGAGCCAACTCATTGGAAAAAGATCCCGATGCTGGGAGAGATTGAGGGGAGGAGGAGAAGGTGGCAACAGAGGATGAGATGGTTGGACTGCATCACTGACTCAACGGACATGAGTTTGAGCAAACTATGGGAGATAGTGACAGGCAGGGAAGCCTAGCATACTGCAGTTCCTGGGGTCGCAAAGAGTCACACACAACTTAGCAACAACTGCATATATATTTCATCACACCATGATTATTTAATTCATTTTAATGAGAGCAGATAACCCTGTTAGTTACCACTGCCAGCATGCAAAATAAATAAGGAGTGAGGGCTTCCCAGCTGGCGCTAGTGGCAAAGAACCCACCTGCCAATTCAGGAGACATAAGAGATGTGAGTTTGATTCCTGAGTTGGGAAGGTCCCCTGGAGGAGGAAATGGCAACCCACTCCAATATTCTTGCCTGGAAAGTCCCATGGATAGAGGAGACTAGTGGGCTAAAGTCCATAGATCACAAAGAGTTGGACATGACTGAATTGACTTAGCATGCATGCATGCAAGAATACTGAAAAGAAAAAAAATGATATGGATAACCACAAATGAATGAGAGGGAAGAAAATACATCTCTTATCCTATTGCAAGGGAACCAGGAATGTATTTTACACTTGCAAGGGAACCAGGAATGTATTTTACATTTTAGTTTATCCAGAATGAGTACAACAGCAAATATAACTGCAGAATGGTCTACCTGCATGAATGAAAATACATATCAGCATACCTATATACACAAAATATGCATACTTAATACTGGGTTAGAATAGCACTTGCTAATCAATTTTCTTATTTAAATTTTAATCAATGAAATGTTCATCTGACTGAAAATATCCAGTCAAGTAGGTCTTGACTGTTTTACCTCTGATAGAAATTGTAGTGATCAATTGGGAAAGGAGAGGATGAAATCTATCAGTGCCACTGCCTCTCAGAAATAGAAAACCCAAAGAAAATGATACCATGCCCCAAAGGAAGTCTAAGAGGGTCATTCAGAAAGTTAGGGATTGCTCAGAGCTTCTGTTTGCCCCCCTTTTCCACTCCCAAATAAAGATACTATCAATAAGGTTAAGAAGGATTAGAAAAGTCCTGAGTACCAAGCAGGAGGACATGGAAGACATGGGATCAAAATACCAACTTTCACTGCTAATCTGAGGTCAGAGAGGGGAAGAGTGTTAGGAGCCCTAACATCTGAGTAGCCAGGATAGGCCTGAGACCTTGCTTAGGCCTACGTTTCGATTTCCTGGAGACAGGGTGGAGGCTAAGTTCACAGAAACTCCTCCCTAAGAAAATCCCGCTGGCACCAAAAATAAGAAACTCCTCCCTAGAAAAGTCCTGCAGGCACGAAAAATCAGGCCAATCAGAGGAAAAAGGGAAATCCCCCAGAAAAACCCCACGCGTGCATGAACTGGCCAATGAGCTTCTGCGTGCACATGAACTGGCCAATGAGCTTCTGCCAGCTTGATCTTTTGAACAAAAATAGGTGGTTATGTAATCTGAGACTATAAAAACCGCTGTGACCTAGGTTCCGGGCTCTTGTCCGCACTCCACTGCGCTAGAGGAGGCATGAGCCCTAGCTCGAGCTAGAAATAAACCCCATTCTTGCTTTTGCATTGCTGCGAGTGTCTTATTCTACTAGTATGGGGGGACTGGACTCAGGGCATAACATTTGGGGTCTCGTCCAGGATCCCTCTGACTGGGGAGAATAACGCTCTCCCAGCAGAAGGGGTTCATCAGCCCGGAGGAGGGCTGATTACAGCACCGGTGCCAGGTCTGATCAGGGGTGAACTGATCGCCGTAGCCGGTGTAAGGCCGAGGCCCAGCATTCGCGCTGGAAGGCAGCTGGCTCTGCGGGAGAGAAGAGGTCTCTCCCGATCCGGCGTCTGGTGGGCAGTGGACGCCCTTCGGTAAGGTTACTTTAAACTGCAGGAAGCGTCAGAGGTCTCAGAGACCTAGTAGTGTGTTTTCGGCCGACGTTTGTCTGTCCTCCGTTTGTCGTATTTTCGTGTGTGCCGGCATTGTCTCTGTCTCTCTCCTGTGTCTGTTCTCTCCCGTAATCTATTCTGTGGTCACGGGTCAAGGAAGCTCTACCCCGCTCTCCCTCATGATGGACCATTTCTCTGACTTTAAATCTAGGTCGTGAGAATTGTCTCCGCAATGACAAGCCACTCCAGTACTCTTACCTAGAAAATCCCATGGATGGAGGAGCCTGGTAGGCTGCAGTCCGTGGGGTCACTATGGGTCTGACACGACTGAGCGACTTCACTTTCACATTCACCCATTGGAGAAGGAAATGGCAACCCACTCCAGTATTCTTGCCTGCAGAATCCCAGGGACGGGGAGCCTGGTGGGCTTCCATCTATGGGGTCACACAGAGTCGGACACGACTGAAGTTACTTAGCAGCAGCAGCAGCAGCAGTGAAGAGAAATAAGCTGGTGACGCTCTGCTCCTCGGAGTGGCCCACTTTTAATGTCAGGTGGCCGAGGGAGGGAACCTTCAGCCTGCCCTCCATCCGGGCTGTTAGGGGGAAGGTTCTCATGCCCAGCTGTTCCGGCCACCCGGACCAGATGCCCTATATCCTGGTCTGGCAAGATTTGGTGGAAAACCCACCAGCATGGATAAAGCCTTTTGTTTCTACCCTTTTCACCCATAATCCCACCTGGGATGACTGTCAGTAGCTGTTACAGGTGCTCTTCACCATGGAAGAATGGGAACGGATTCTATCGGAAGCTCGGAAACATATCCCGGGTGTGGACGGGAGGCCCACCATGCAGCTGAAACTAATTGATGAGGGATTTCAATTGACCTGGCCCCAGTGGGACTTTGAGGGCGCAGAAGGTAGGGAGCATCTGCGAGTGTACCACCAGACTCTTATGGCAGGTCTCCGGGCAGTTGCCCGGAGACCAACGAATTTGGCTAAGATAAAGTTGTTCAGGGATTGGTTTCGGCTATGGAGATTAAATGAAAATTATGCTGCAAATACAATCCCCAGAGCTCGGGTCAAGTAAAAAGGATGAATCGGACCCTAAAATAAACATTGGCAAAATTGGCAATAGAGACTGGTGGGGACTGGGTGACTCTCCTTCCTTATGCCCTTTTATTGTTCATGGGGCCCCTTCGACGACCCCCTTTAGAATAGGTCCAACTGTTTTTAAAAACTAGTAAATTTTATATTGCAATATATAATTCATGACTAAAAACTCGCACTGTGTCTGTCTAAATATGTCCTACTATGTCTTTGTCTCTGAGTAATATTTTTGAAGTTAATTTGTAAATGAGCTCTATTGAATTGGCTTAAAAAAAAGGTAAGCGCTTACAAATCAGTTCAGTTCAGTCGCTCAGTCGTGTCCGACTCTCCGCGACCCATGAATCACAGCACACCAGGCCTCCCTGTCCGTCACCAACTCCCGGAGTTCACTCAAACTCATGTCCACAGAGTCGGTGATGCCATCCAGCCATCTCATTCTCTGTCGTCCCCTTCTCTTTCCGCCCCCAAACTTTCCTAGCATCAGAGTCTTTTCCAGTGAGTCAACTCGTCGCATGAGGTGGCCAAAGTATTGCAGTTTCAGCTTTAGCATCAGTCCTTCCAATGAACACCCAGGATTGATCTCCTTTAGAATGGACTGGTGGGATCTCCTTGCAGTCCAAGGGACTCTCAAGAGTCTTCTCCAACACCACAGTTCAAAAGCATCAATTCTTTGGCGATCAGCTTTCTTCACAGTCCAAATCTCACATCCATACATGACCATGGGAAAAACCATAGCCTTGACTAGACGGACCTTGGTTGGCAAAGTAATGTCTCTGCTTTTTAATACACTATCAAGGTTGGTCATAACTTTCCTTCCAAGGAGCAAGTGTCTTTTAATTTCATGGCTGCCATCAGCATCTGCAGTGATTTTGGAGTTTGTTTTCTGAATGTTGAGCTTCAAGCCAACCTTTTCACTCTCCTCTTTCACTTTCATCAAGAGGCTTTTGAGTTCCTCTTCACTTTCTGCCATAAGGGTGGTGTCATCTGCATATCTGAGGTTATTGATATTTCTCCCAGCAATCTTGATTCCAGCTTGTGCTTCTTCCAGCCCAGCGTTCCTCATGATGTACTCTTCATATAAGTTAAATAAGCAAGGTGACAATATACAGCCTTGACGTACACCTTTTCCTATTTGGAACCAGTCTGTTGTTCCGTGTGCAGTTCTGACTGTTGCTTCCTGACCTGCATACAGGTTTCTCAAGAGGCAGGTCAGGTGGTCTGGAATTCCCATCTCTTGAAGAATTTTCCACAGTTTATTGTGATCCACACAGTCAAAGGCTATGACATAGTCAATGAAGCAGAAATAGATGTTTTTCTGGAACTCTCTTGCTTTCTCCATGATCCAGCAGATGTTGGCAATTTGATCTCTGGTGCCTCTGCCTTTTCTAAAACCTGCTTGAACATCTGGGAATTCACGGATCACATATTGCTGAAGCCTGGCTTGGAGAATTTTGAGCATGACTTTAGTAGCATGTGAGATGAGTGCAATTGTGTGGTAGTTTGAGCATTCTTTGGCCTTGCCTTTCTTTGGGATTGGAATGAAGACTGACCTTTTCCAGTCATGTGGCCACTGCTGAGGTTTCCAAATTTGCTGGCATATTGAGTGCAGCACTTTCAAAGCATCATCTTTCAAGATTTGAAATAACTCAACTGGAATTCCATCACCTCCACTAGTTTTGTTCGTAGTGATGTTTTCTAAGGCCCACTTGACTTCACATTCCAAGATGTCTGGCTCTAGGTCAGTGATCACATTATCGTGACTATCTTGGTCGTGAAGATCTTTTTTGTACAGTTCTTCTGTGTATTCTTGCCACCTCTTCTTAATATCTCCTGCTTCTGTTAGGTCCATACCATTTCTGTCCTTTATCAAGCCCATCTTTGCATGAAATGTTCCCTTGGAATCTCTAATTTTCTTGAAGAGATCTCTGGTATTTCCCATTCTGTTGTTTTCCTCTATTTCTTTGCATTAATTGCTGAGGAAGGCTTTCTTATCTCTCCTTGCTATTCTTTGGAACTCTGCATTCAGATGCTTCTATCTTTCCTTTTCTCCTTTGCTTTTCGCTTCCCTTCTTTTCACAGCTATTTGTAAGGCTTCCTCAGACAGCCATTTTGCTTTTTTGCATTTCTTTTCTATGGGGATGGTCTTGGTCCCTGTCTCCTGTACAATGTCACGAACTTCCATTCAGAGTTCATCAGGCACTCTATCTATCAGATCTAGTCCCTTAAATCTATTTCTCACTTTCACTGTATAATCATAGGGATTTGATTTAGGTTATATCTGAATGGTCTAGTGGTTTTCCCTACTTTCTTCAATTTAAGTCTGAATTTGGCAATAAGGAGTTCATGATCTGAGCCACAGTCAGCTCCTGGTCTTGTTTTTGCTAACTGTATAGAGCTTCTCCATCTTTGGCTGCAAAGAATATAATCAATCTGATTTCGGTGTTGACCATCTGGTGATGTCCATGTGTAGAGTCTTCTCTTGTGTTGTTGGAAGAGGGTGTTTGCTATGACCAGTGCGTTCTCTTGACAAAACTCTATTAACCTTTGCCCTGCTTTATTCCGTGCTCCAATGCCAAATTTGCCTGTTTCTCCAGGTGTTTCTTGACTTCTACTTTTGCATTCCAGTCCCCTATAATGAAAAGGACATCTTTTTTGAGTGTTAGTTCTAAAAGGTCTTGTAGGTCTTCATAGAACCGTTCAACTTCGGCTTCTTCAGCATTACTGGTTGGGGCATAGGCCTGGATTACTGTAATATTGAATGGTTTGCCTTGGAAACGAACAGAAATCATTCTGTGGTTTTTAACATTGCATCCAAGTACTGCATTTGGGACTCTTTTGTTAACCATGATGGCTACTCCATTTCTTCTAAGGGAATCCTGCCCACAGTAGTAGATATAATGGTCATCTGAGTTAAATTCACCCATTCCAGTCCATTTTAATTCACTGACTCCTAGAATGTCTATGTTCACTCTTGCCATCTCCTGTTTGACCACTTCCAATTTGCCTTGATTCATGGACCTAACATTCCAGGTTCCTATGCAATATTGCTCTTTACAGCACCGGACCTTGCTTCTATCACCG
Organism: Moschus berezovskii; assembly: GCF_049115385.1. Classification (NCBI taxonomy): domain Eukaryota; kingdom Metazoa; phylum Chordata; class Mammalia; order Artiodactyla; family Moschidae; genus Moschus; species Moschus berezovskii. The sequence continues at coordinate 69,826,106 of NC_142461.1, forward strand.
GTCACATCCACAACTGGGTACTGGTTTTGCTTTTGCTCCATCCCTTCATTCCTTCTAGAGTTATTTCTCCATTGATCTCCAGTAGCATACTGGGCACCTACCGACCTGGGGAATTCCTCATTCAGTATCCTATCATTTTGCCCTTTGATAATGTTCATGGGGTTCTCAAGGCAAGTATACTGAAGTGGTTTGCCATTCCCTTCTCCAGTGGACCACATTCGGCTGTGGTCCATGTGATTAGATAGACTAGTTTCCTGAATCAAATAATTATAAATTAAATAATAAATTCCAGGTTCAGGTAAACTGGAAAATATTCAGTAGTAAATACCTGATATTAATGTTTTCTGATCTATCTAATATAGACATGTCTTAGAGTAATTAACATTACATAGAATACTTTCATTGCACCTAGGTTCAATATAAATTAAATATCATATCTGTTACAAGTTTGTTGACAAAGAAATTACCTTCAGTTACAAACAAGAAGAAAAAAAAACTTCTAAAAATGTAAATGAGACATGAGCTTTTAGATAAACTATATTAAGATGAAAAATGTCTATCTAAAACAGTTTCTCTAGATTTTGGTAACCTGAATTTCTAAGGTTGTGCTAAATTAAGTAACAAAAGTTTATTGAATAGCTAGGTCATTTCCAAATAAAATAAGATTCTGAAACATTCACTACTGAATACTAACTTACAGAAAAACTAAAAATTTTAGACTATTAATAAATAATGTTTGATGCCATCCTGACATGTTCGCTAAATTTTTTTTAAGTTATCACTGGTATTTATGTTCACGAATCTATAGAATGCTAATATATAGGTCAATTCTTGGTTGCTTAAGGGAAGTAAGATGGGTGTGTTCAGAAAAGAAGGTATGAAGAATGAAGTTACATTTTATGAAGGAAAAAGGTAGTAGGTCTGACTCACAGTTGGCGTTCCAGGATGGGAGAACAAATGGGTACAGAAAGTGATAAAAAGGTTTTGTGGTAAGTGGACTCCAAGGAAAGAGTTTTGTGTATAAATAAACATTTTCTTGAGATGTTAACCTGCCTTTGACAATAGATTTAAGTTTATTTGCCTCTTAAATGGTCTGTTCTATATTTGCCTCTGAAATCCTATATTGTTACTATGGCTAAGTGAATAACTATTGTTTCACAGTGACCTATAATCCCATCTGACTGAGTGTTCTAAACCTTTCTGATATTTGTTGACAAAACTTCCTAAATCATTCTGATGAAGCACTTTTGGCTTCTAGCTAACTTTGGGATGTTTCAGAGGGCCCCTGAAACATCCCAAAGGGAGATATTACAATAATTGGGTTCACCTTCCATGTTAAATTACATGGGAAGTATCGTCAAGTGAATAATAAGTCTCGGGTATTGATTGCAGCCATGAAATTAAAAGACGCTTGCTCCTTGGAAGGAAAGTTATGACCAACCTTGATAGTATATTAAAAAGCAGAGACATTACTTTGCCAACCAAGGTCCGTCTAGTCAAGGCAATGGTTTTTCCCATGGTCATGTATGGATGTGAGAGTTGGACTGTGAAGAAAGCTGAGCGCCGAAGAATTGATGCTTTTGAACTGTGGTGCCTGAGAAGACTCTTGAGAGTCCCTTATACTGCAAGGAGATCCAACCAGTCCATTCTAAAGGAGATCAATCCTGGGTGTTCATTGGAGGGACTGATGCTAAAGCTGAAACTGCAATACTTTGGCCACCTCATGTGATGAGTTGACTCACTGGAAAAGACTGTGATGCTGGGAAAGGTTGGGGGCGGGAGGAGAAGGGGACGACGGAGAATGAGATGGCTGGATGGCATCACCGACTCTGTGGACATGAGTTTGAGTGTACTCCGGGAGTTGGTGATGGACAGGGAGGCCTGGCGTGCTGTGATTCATGGGGTTGCGGAGAGTCGGACATGACTGAGCGACTGAACTGAACTGAACTGAACTGATATTGTATGGTAAATGTTACTAATACAGATATCCTAGAAACAATTTATATATAAATTCTGATATATTCAGGTAGAATGTTGCCATAATTCTGATTACTATCTTAAAGTGTTGTCACAGCACTAACCAAGTTTCTTGTGAAAATGCTTCCTCTTCTAGATTTATAAAAAGGACTTTTGGATAAATACAAGTTTCTGAACTGGGTAAGAAATTAAAAGATTCTAGTGAGAAACCTGATGACTGTACAAAGGTTAACAAAAGGACTGAATGAACTGGCAAATATGCTTATAACTTTTATGGTTTCTGAAAAATTACTGGTTTGAATCTGTGTTTTCCAGATCTTAGGAAACCTTCCCCTCAAACTAATTATGACTTAACAGTAATTTGGTAAAATGGTATTTAATAAACAAATTGAAGCATTTAACATTTTTATCTGACCCCTTCAGAGACTGGAAACTCTTAGGCTTCCAGTAACTTTATCAGATAAATTAGAAAGGTTATCTCACTAACAGGTACAAAAATCTCAGTTTTGGAGACCTTAAGAAAGGGAGGAATTCACTTAAGATATGTTAGGTGAAATCTGTGATAAGCCTTTGGGATGACTTTCCTAGCCCTGAAAGGTTTTATTTTAAATTAAGTTTGAGACTCCATAAAAGTTTCAGCAAAGCAAAAAAAAAAAAAAAAAGAAAAGAAAAGTCTATGGTTATATAAATAATCAGGTCAAGTTTATTGAGAACAGATCTATTTTGTAAACAAGTCTTAATTTGGTTATATTTGGTAAAAAGGACAGTAATTTTAGGGGAAAAAAAAGATGTTTCAATGAATGTTGAATCCCAGTTTGTTAATGGAAGTCTGTATCTACTAAGACATTTCCTGAATGGATCTTTGCTGTTGTGTGATATTAATATAGAATTTGGTTGAGTTCTTGAAGAGAACCCTAGGTTTGTTTCTGAAGCTTGTCTCAGTGATCTATCTTTGGATGAAGATCAGGTGCCTCATGACCTGCAACCAGGACTAGAAAAAGACATAATTTAAGGGACTGTTTCCAACCTGGATGGAAGGACTTTTTTCAGAAGAAACTACACTACACCAGGATAAGAAGACGACGACATCAGAGGTAGACAGCTTGCCCAAGATGCTGGACCTGATTCGTATGATCATTTATAATGTTTTCTTGACTTCTTAGATGTCTGCATATAAATCAAATGCTTTTCTACCATAGGCCTGATCCTATGCTAGCTTTAGAAATTAATCCAATTGTTGGGTTTGTAGACATGTAAAAGCTCATTCTGCTTATACAAAAACTCTGTTAGATTTGTGCCATCCTAATGTCTTTAAACCATGGCAAAAGTCTGCTTCTAAATTGGAAAATTAAAAACAATAGCTGTAAATCAGAGTCAGGGCTATGGGAAATCCAAGATGGCTGCTTGGCTTTTCCCAGCTCCCTGACAAACCTCATTTTTTATTTGATGGGTTAAAGCCTTCCTGGCTACATGGTTAATGCCTCCATAATGAAAAATCATGGAATATTAAGTTTTGTAAATTGTCAAATTAAGTTTCTAGTTTTTTTAATTAAGGTCTAGTGTTTACTAAGACTCACTGCTGAGACAGTTCCTTGTTACGTGATACTGCTAAAAGATTTAATTAAGTTATTAAAAAGGACACTCTAGGTTAGTTTCTAAGGCTTATCTCAGTAACCAATCTTTAGATAAAGGTCAGATGCTCCATAATATACAACCAGGAGATTAACACCAGGCTATAGACATTTAACGAAGTCAGGTGACTTGGGGTATACCAGGCTTTATCTAATAAAAGTTCTTGACTTATAATTCTTATTTGACTAATAACTGCTAGCTATGGCTACATTATTTTCTATGTCATTGTTTCACTGAGCCTGTGATATAATGCTGATATGCAGTTCCATATGAGATCAATAATTGTAATAATGTGACTCTGGGTATGGGAAAAAGCAACAAGAGGGAATATTTTCCTGGACCAGGAGGCTAGTAAGACAGTGGTCCAGAGAATTTTGCTACTTGCAAGGCCTCATCCAATTTTAGCACACTGAGTGGCCCATCGCTTCCCTAGACCGGGGAATGAGCTTTCCCAGCACTGTGGGACACAATGGCCATAAAATGGTGTCACATGGTCGGATATGTGGCTATGAAGGGACCCTGCTGACCGGAAGTTGGTACTTGCCAGCTGCGTCTACAAAGATTACGTCATGACCATTGCAAGCTGCTGAACTTCAGTTCAGTTCAGTTCAGTCGCTCAGTCGTGTCCGACTCTCCGCGACCCCATGAATCACAGCACGCTAGGCCTCCCTGTCCATCACCAACTCCCGGAGTACACTCAAACCCACGTCCACAGAGTCAGTGATGCCATCCAGCCATCTCATTCTCGGCCGTCCCCTTCTCCTCCCGCCCCCAACCTTTCCCAGCATCAGAGTCTTTTCCAGTGAGTCAACTTGTCGCATGAGGTGGCCAAAGTATTGCAGTTTCAGCTTTAGCATCAGTCCCTCCAATGAACATCCAGGATTGATCTCCTTTAGAATAGACTGGTTGGATCTCCTTGCAGTATAAGGGACTCTCAAGAGTCTTCTCCAACACCACAGTTCAAAAGCATCGATTCTTCGGCGCTCAGCTTTCTTCACAGTCCAACTCTCACATCCATACATGACCATGGGAAAAACCATTGCCTTGACTAGACGGACCTTGGTTGGCAAAGTACTACAACACCCCCTGAAAGAAGTTCAGGGTGAAAATCAGGAATGAGGCACTCTGTGCTCTGAAAAAACTGGCATAACAGGCCTTCAGATAGTCAGATCTTTTCAGAAAAAGGTTTTATGAGTTCCAATTCTTGCATCTTCTCATACCTAGAAAAACACTGACGTCATTAATGGTGACATCTGCTTTGGCTATTAAAAAAATTTTACAATTAAAAGTCAGAATAGCTATGGTTCAGACATCCTGGGAAATAACTATTTCCCAGATATCCTGAAAAATGATAATATGGGTGTGATTTCAGATTAGACGCTGTAACCTAATGTAGAACTTAATGCTCCTGTAATGCATTTTTGCTTCTGTACTTTGCTTGCTGCTCGTAGAACCAAAGTTACTCCATTTTAGATAAGGTTGTTTTTAGGTAAAGATTCCTAAAATTGTTTTTGAGTAAGGCTATATAAAGATCCCTGGATCAAACTCTACCCACAGAGGAAGATTCCTCCGTTTGAACAACACATCTGAGTAGCCGGGATAGGCCTGAGACCTTGCTTAGGCCTACCTTTCGATTACCTGGAGATAGGGTGGAGGCTAAGTTCACAGAAACTCCTCCCTAGAAAAGTCCCGCAGGCACGAAAAATCAGGCCAATCAGAGGAGAAAGGGAAATCCTCCAGAAAAACCCCACGCGTGCATGAACTGGCCAATGAGCTTCTGCCAGCTTGATCTTTTGAACAAAAATAGGTGCTTATGTAATCTGAGACTATAAAAACCGCTGTGACCTGGGCTCCTGGCTCTTGTCCGCACTCCACTGCGCTAGAGGAGGCATGAGCCCTAGCTCAAGCTAGAAATAAACCCCATTCTTGCTTTTGCATTGCTGCGAGTGTCTTATTCTATCAGTATGGGGGGTAACGGACTCAGGGCATAACAAGAGAGCCTGCAGTTTCTTATGATCTTGCCCAGCTCATTAGGCCCAGAGGTGCCACACAGAGGTAAACTCTCTGATAACAAATTGGCAGCTTTGCGTGATATAAAAAACTCATGTGCTCTTTGGAGTCTGTAAGTAATTGAGGATTTGGAAATTCATGCTTTTATTTCACCACATCTAACTTTAGGGGACTTCTCCAGTGGCTCATTGATGAGAGGGTTAACAGCCTTGGGAAAGAGGGCAGATGTTCCCAAGTGGCAGGAGGAAATAAAATGCAAGTGGCAGACTTTTTTTGTTTTTCTTTTCTTCTAAACCTGTGTTATCATGAAGACACCTGTATCTGCCTGAACTTTATCTTGAACCTTGAGCCAACCAGTGCGTTTTTCTTATGGAAATATTTCCTTAAGCTATGTCAATGAAAGTATGTATGTGCTTGGAAATCTGCCTTTCATCAAGATTCATGTCAATTGTTTTATAGCCAGAATTGTTTTATGGCCAGAGATGATTCCTGTTGTAGAAGACTCTATCCCCTTTGAGATGATTCTATCTCAAAATGTATATTGTAGGAGAGGAGCCTGGTGAAAATCTCAGTCTGGAGGTGTTTCTTTTATCTGATTCAGTTCAGTTCAGTCACTTAGTCATGTCCGACTCTTTGCGACCCCATGAACCGCAGCACACCAGGCCACCCTGTCTATCACCAACTCCCAGAGTCCACCCAAACCTGTGTCCATTGAGTCGGTGATGCCATCCAGCCATCTTATCCTCTGTCGTCCCCTTCTCCTCCTGCCCTCAATCTTTCCCAGCATCAGGGTCTTTTCAAATGAATCAGCTCTTTACATCAGTGGCCAAAATACTGGAGTTTCAGCTTCAACATCAGTCCTTCCAATGAACACCCAGGACTGGTCTCTTTAGGATGGACTGGTTGGATCTCCTAGCAGCATGCTAACAGGTATAAAATGCCTTGCTGTAAACTAGCAAGGGGGCACTCTTTCTGTCCCCTTCTGATGTCTATGTAAGAAGCTTTCTCTATCCCTTTGATATTTTAATAAAACTCTGCTACACAAAAGCTCCGAGTGATCAAGCCTCATCTCTGGTCCCAGATTGAATTCCTCTCCTCTGGAGGCCACAAATCCCAGTGTCATTCACTGCTCATAGCTGCAAACTTTCAGTGGTAAAAAATTCACCTGCACTGCAGGAGACACAGATTCTATCCCTAGGTCACAAAGATCCCAGGAGGAGGGCATGGTATCCCACTCCAGAACTCTTGCTGGGAAAATCCCATGGACAGAGGAGCCTGGTGGGTTACAGTGCGTGGGTCTCAAAGAGTCAGACACAGCTGAAGTGAATGAGGATGCACACGCACACGCACGCACACACACACACACACAGACACACACACTAAATTCGGATACTTACAATAATTAGCAAGCAGATAAAATTCTTCTGAATCACTTCTACATTTCACTTTCCAACATTTCTACCACACCAAGCATCTCACTGCTCTGTACACATGCTGGGACCTTTTATAACTCTGGTTCTGTCTGTGCCTCAAAGCATCTTTCCACTTTATTTTCTTAATCCTAGACAACTCCGACCCAATCTTGACGGTAGAGTTTTGATGTTCTTTTCTGGAAATTTTGACCTTTCTTGGCTATTGAAGATCAATCCTCATTCACATTTAATACTTCAATTTATACAAATTTGCCCACTAGGGTATGAACTCTTCAAACAAAAAGCATGTATTATATTTAACTATTTTTATTCTTAATTCCTAGCACATTTCTTTATATTTAATTACTTGAAAATGAATGAGTAGATGTATGGGAAATCTATACTTGAAAGGGCTTAAGATACCTTTGTCTTTTAAAAACATTTTTGGAGGGAATATAAGTTTTCCCTCTCCTAACGATATGGAATATTTTGAAGAATAATGTAAAAAAATCCTTGGAATATAGAGAACCAATATCTAGATCAAACTCCACCACTACATGACCTTATGTCATTTGACTTCTCTTGGCCTCAATTTTTCAGTAATGATTCAGTGTTCTAAAGTCCCTTCTAACATAAACGTCCTATGACTTGTTGGTAAGTCTCCCAGAACACCTTTCGTAACCTGGAAATAAAGTAACTTAGTCAACAAACACTGAAGACAAATTTCAGTGGATGGTCTATTTACCAAACAGAAAATATAAGATGAAATAAAGCAAATGGAAATAGTCCCAAACTATCACTATGTCCATTTCCACCATTCAATTCACCTCTGGCAGCAGGTGAGGAACATTTTACACCTCTTTATATGTGGAGCTACAATTTTAAGGCAGCATATGCTTTAATGTCTTATGTTACATTGCCCTTAAGTGGGAACTTGTCTGAATATACTTGGCCTAATTTAGCTCTGATCCATAAAATGAACCAGACCTAAACTGAGCCAGACTGAAAAACTTCTAATCAGAGCTCTATACTTGATTGGAGAAAAGGGCTGAATAAATAGTTTTTGGATGTATGGTTAAATTCTGCACTAGAATGAATTCTGGGACAGATACCAAATAATTCCCTATCTGAAGTTTACAACTTTGACCAAGTTGTCTTGTATTTCCTAATGCTTCTTTTGAGATTACACTTTCATTCCTAATTTTTAAGGATGTGAGTGCTTAGGAATTAATATAAATTAAATGCAAAACTTTATCTCAGTGCTGAAGAACCTCAAGAAATAGCAATTGTTTATCTTCCATTATCTCAATCATAAACACCTGTGTGGCAGGTAGCCCAGGATGTTTAAATGTAAAACAAGAAATTAAAACAAGAACCACCAATACCTGTAGAAAGCTGACTATATTGACAATGTTCTAAGGATTATTTAATATCCTATAAATGAACCTCATAAAGGAATTTTTATTACTGTTTTCATGACACAATATTATAAATACTTAAAAGCACATTTTAATTTATTTCTCAGTTTTACCATTTCACACTTTTGGGGAGAAAATAAGCATGTGAAAGCTACTGTTTCTTCAGTATTTTTTTTTTTCCTTTACCTACACAGTGGGGAGTAAATGCTTTTAATTTTTTCAAATAATTCTTTCCCCTTTTATGATGTGATTATTAAATAAAAACACATTTAGTATTAATACATCACTTGCACAGCAGGCACTCAAATAAACAGAATGAAAACTTACCCCTATTGGTTCTTGGCAGTTAGGTTTCATCTCTTAATTTCTAGTTTTATAGAAGGGATAGTAATCAGATGTTGGTGCTCATTAAAGGAATGTCTAGAATTGTTTACAGCAGTAGCCACATTTCCAACCACACATGCAAGTCATAGCTTGTGTTCCTTGATGTAAGAGAAATGTATTCTTTTTTTTACAGAGTGTCTACTGCTTTTTACTCCATTTTAGGTATCATAGGAAAAATAAATGAAGGAAAAAATAGTATCTGCCCTCAGGGAGCTTATATTTGATGGTGGAAATACAGCATCATATGCTGAGAAGGTAAGTTTCTAACTGCATAGTACAGAAGGAAGGAGAGAAAGTTTTCATGGAGAAGCTGGTATTTAGCTGAAATGAATGAACTATGTGTGTGGCTGTGTTTTTACCTGAGAGTTTGTTATTTATTATCAGCGTATTTGTGAATAAATATTAGGATTACCAGCTCTTCCCAATACCAGTTCAATTCAGAATTTGTTTATTCATTTATTGAGCTGCTTTTGAAACCTGTCATAGAGACAAAGTAGACCCCTATTCTTTGAATGGGTGAAAGCTAACACTTGGCTCAGCTCACACAATTTTCCAAATGGACTGGCTTTTCTGGTGAGTCCATTGAGTGTTTGACATCTGAGATGACCACAAGGAACCACAGAATGTGTCTGGTAAGACTTCACCTTCATTTTCCCTGACTTCCATGAGATTTTGCTGTAATGAAGACCATACCCTGATAGAATGCCCTTTGAATCACAGGAGATGCCATTTCTGTTTTTCCAGTAAATCTTAAAACTTTTTTACCCTCTGAATGAGGTCTGCAGGTACCAGTGGGTCACAAATAATGAAAAGGAATAGAATATATGTTCCTTCCACTTAATGACAAAATCACTTAAACAATTTGATAAAATCAGCACAAACATTTCACAAATGGAATAAAAAATTCAGTTAATCCTTTTTAAAGGCAAAATTACAATCTAAAACAGAAAGGTATTTTGTTATTATAGAGTACTGGTTTTTACTCTCATTCTTTTCAACTTTTAAAAATAACTTCCTGGAAAATCTGTTGACTGACAGCTGTTATATAATCACTCGAGTTATATGGTCGCTGCGGTTATATTAATTGTGGAGGGTCTGAAGAGAATCCCACTCCAGTATTCTTGCCTGGAGAATCCCATGGACAGAGAAGCCTGGTAGGCTACAGTCCACGGGGTCGCAGAGAGTCGGGCACGACTGAGCGACAGAATGGAACGGAACGAAGAGAATTAAGAGATTCCCCCCGTTAGTCTTAATGTCATATTTTTGTGCTTGCTATCTCTCTCCTATTGCTCTAGCCACCATGAGTTTCCTTGCTGCTCCAAACTTTTACTCAGGACCAAGGTCTTGATATTCCGTCCATCTAAGAAGCTCTTCTTCAGATAGGCACAAGAGTCTGCTCACATCCTTAACCATGTGCTTAGACGTCATTTCCTTGGGAATGCCTGTACTAACCACTCTTGAAAACTTTACCCTTCTTATGTCATTCTTTTCTTCATACATCTTTTCTGTTTCATACATCTCTATATACTACTTGGCAATAAAAGGGAACAAACACAAAGCAATTTATACTGACCTTAAGAGAATTATACTGAAAATAAAAAACTAAAAGTCAATCTTAAAAGATTATATATTGTATGATTCAATTTATATACCATGCTGGAGATAATAAAATTATAGAGATGGAGAACAGTGGTCACCAGAGTTTAGAGGCAGGAGTGGGGAGGTGTAACCATAAAGAAGTAGCATAAGAGATTCCCTTTGTGGTGACAGATGTGTATCTTAATTATGGTAGTGTCATTGGTTATAAGTGAGAAAAATGCAACATAAATACATACAAGGACTTGCCAAAAGACGAGTGCATGCAAAATGTGGTAAATTCTCAGTAATATTATTCTATAATTTTTGATAAATACACTATTCCTGGCTTTAATAATGCATGATTGTTATGTAAGATATCACCAAGTGAGAAAGCTTGGTGATGGATACAGACACGATTCTGTGCTATGTTGTAACTTCTTGTGAACCTGTATTTACAAATAAAAGTAAAATCAACAAAAAAAATAGTCCCCTGGCACTCAGCACCATCTAACATGATATATAAATTACTAATTTATTTTCATTATTCTCTTTCTTTCAGTATGTAAGTTCCATGTGGACAAGAGATTCTCATTGTTTTTGTCCAGGGCTGTATCCATGATGCATAGAACAGTGCTGGGTACATAGTAAGCGCTCTATAAACAGGTGTTGAATAAATTTATGTTGGATGACTATAATGTCTTACTTCGCAAAAAACCATCTTAACATTGTGATTAATATCAGATTCTGATCCCAGTTATGCTATTTTCTATCTAGTAGGTCTTCATCAAATCTCTTAAATGATTTATTCAATTTTCTCATCAACAATATTAATAATGCTAAAAGTTTAAGTTAAAAGAACACATGATAATTCAGAGGCAATTGAAGTGTTATTTGAGATGAGCTTCTTGGAAGCAAGTACAAGTAATATGCCTCAATAACCCTTACAAAATTGATATCATCCAACTCAGTGATTTACTAGAAATGTGGACATAGTTTTAAGTACAAGGATGACAATTACACATTATTTAGATAGAGGGAAAGTCTGAAATAACCTAAATGTCCAACAACAGGAAAAAAGGTTTTGTGTTTTTGGTGAAAATTACAGTAATTTGGAGCAATTTTCTGAAAACCAAGACCTTGTTTTCTATTATGAATAAATAATTAATAGGTACAGCTCTAATGTGCAATTCAATTATAGTCAGTTTTAACATTTCTATTCCTTATTAACATCATGAATAGCAACAGCATCAAATATACCTCCATTCTGCACCACACCAATAAACATAAAAATACTTTTCTGTGTCAATTATAAGGGAGAGTAAATGAACATGCATATCATAATTTTGGTCTCATAGTATGATTGAATTTGCAAATAAAGGCAACAGAATGTGTTATGCATGACAGGCACCATATTAAGTAAAATACAATGGTAAACATAAATGATAAAAATCTGCTCCTCAATTCCATATACAGGGAAAAGTAATAATGACAAAGTGATACCCTATATTGAAAACTGTTAATGTTTTTGCATTGGTATTATAGCCAGAACCATTTTTCTACTCAAAAATTAAAAATGATTAAATAATTATCAATCCGCTACTATTCATAAATGCAAGTATAAAATTATAGGTGAGAAAATCAGCTCAAGATGAAAAATTAGATGTGAAGAACTCTGATTATTTCATTTATCACTTTTATGAAGATCAAATTTCACATGAATAGCACTGACTTTTCATCATCTTTGTAAAGTATCTCTTATTTTGATAGAGAGCCTTAGAAGGCTATTAAACAGAAGAGCCAGAGAGTGGGTCCTCTTCCCCTGGGAAGTGAATCTTTATCCCCCTCCTTGTGGAGTCATCTACTTGTTCAAAAACAAATGACAATGGTGCTCCGCTGCACGGAACTTGGTGTTGGGGATGTCACACCAAATAAGGTCTAGTTAAGATCTTCACGACCAAGATAATCACGATGGCGTGATCACTCACCTAGAGCCAGACATCATGGAATGTGATGTCAAGTGGGCCTTACAAAGCATCACCACGAACAAAGCTAGTGGAGGTGATGGAATTCCAGTTGAGTTATTTCAAATCCTGAAAGATGATGCTGTGAAAGGTCTGCACTCAATATGCCATCAAATTTGGAAAACTCAGCAGTGGCCACAGGACTGGAAAAGGTCCGTTTTCATTCCAATCCCAAAGAAAGGCAATGCCAAAGAATGCTCAAACTACTGCACAATTGCACTCATCTCACACACTAGTAAAGTCATGCTCAAAATTCTCCAAGCCAGGCTTTAGCAATATGTGAACCATGAACTTCCAGATGTTCAAGCAGGTTTTAGAAAAGGAAGAGGCACCAAAGATCAAATTGCCAACATCCACTGGATCATGGAGAAAGCAAGAGAGTTCCAGAAAAACATCTATTTCTGCTTCATTGACTATGCCAAAGCCTTTGACTGTGTGGATCACAAGAAACTGTGGAACATTCTGAAAGAGATGGGAATCCCAGACCACCTGACCTGCCTCTTGAGAAACCTGTACGCAGGTCAGGAATCAAGAGTTAGAACTGGACATGGAACAACAGATAGGTTCCAAATAGGAAAAGGAGTACATCAAGGTTGTATATTGTCTCCCTGCTTATTTAACTTATATGCAGACTACATCAAGAGGAACGCTGGGCTGGAAGAAGCACAAGCTGGAATCAAGATTGCCAGGAGAAATATCAATAACCTCAGATGTGAAGATGACACCACCCTTATGGAAGAAAGTGAAAAGGTCCTAAAAAGTCTCTTGATGAAAGTGAAAGAGGAGAGTGAAAAGGTTGGCTTGAAGCTCAACATTCAGAAAACAAAGATCATGGCATCTGGTCCCATCACTTCATGGGAAATAGATGGGGAAACAGTGGAAACAGTGTCAGACTTTACTTTTTGGGCTCCAAAATCACTGCGGATGCTGATTGCAGCCATGAAATTAAAAGACGCTTACTCCTTGGAAGGAAAGTTATGACCAACCTAGATAGCATATTAAAAAGCAGAGACATTACTTTGCCAACCAAGGTCCATCTAGTCAAGGCTATGGTTTTTCCAGTGGTCATGTATGGATGTGAGAGTTGGACTGTGAAGAAAGCTGATCGCCAAAGAATTGATGCTTTTGAACTGTGATGCTGGAGAAGATTCTTGAGAGTCCCTTGGACTGCAAGGAGATCCAACCAGTACATTCTAAAGGAGGTCGATCCTGGGTGTTCATTGGAAGGACTGATGCTAAAGCTGAAATTCCAATACTTTGGCCACCTCATGCGACGAGTTGACTCACTGGAAAAGAGTCTGATGCTGGGAAGGATTAGGGGCAGGAGGAGAAGGGGATGACAGGGAATGAGATGGCTGGATGGCATCACCGACTCAATGGATATGAGTTTGAGTGAACTCTGGCAGTTGGTGATGGACAGGGAGGCCTGGCGTACTGTGATTCATGGGGTCCCAAAGAGAGGGTCACGACTGAGTGACTGAACTGAACTCAACTGAGAGGCTTAAATGATCTCAAATTTACAAGAGGAGAAAACTATATAAAAATGTATACTGAACATAATTAAGTACAAATAAGTAAAATTAAGTATGATTATGCAACATTTCATTATGTTTCAGGGACACTGAATTAAATCTTGTATATAAACAAAAAAGTGCTCTTAAAAATGAAGTCTCAATTTTTTGACAGTAAGTCTTGGTCATTTTCTGGCTGAGTTCTTTTAAAAATGCATGGCCTCATTACTCTAGTTTCATTCTCTGCCCCCTCTTTATTCAAAAATGCTTAGGTCCTTTCTTTGGCTAATTATGAGGCTCCTTATACCACGCACTATCTTTGAGCTGCTTAATTTACTTACACACAATCTTTAACTGTTTTTATCTTTTTAAAATAGGCAACATAAAAGCAATTACAAGTTAATTAGTGTAAATCCCAGTTAGGAATCATAACATTATTGTCCCTTGGTATAATCATAAAACCCTATATCTGAATTTCTTTCCATGTGTACATAATTTTTTTCTTACTTGAAATTTTCTACTTTGAAGTGTAAGAATGATTTTTGTTGTTTTTTTTCTGAAAAGTTTTTCTATGTTTCCTCTTTTTCAAAATAGATATGGCTAAATAAAGCAATGTCTACTGCTTTTGGTTGACATCTATGGAAATAAAATCCCAGGACTCTATATTCTGCAAGATTTCAAACTTGACATATTAGTGGAAGAATCACACAACTCTTTCTTCCTATGTTTACAGTACGATGTATTTCAGAGAAAAAGCTGTTGTTTTTCTTGGAATAATGAAAGACTTTGAAACATAACTATTCCAACACAGTTCATCTGTCCTAGAATCCTTTCTATAGTGACTATAATGCAGAGTTATCCATCCACCATCTGAAAATTTCTAAATTAAGTAGGCTTGCTGCCTCCCATTCCTGCCTCTGTATCACTGAACAAGGAACTGTTAGAGCGGCCTTTTTTATGCTGAGCCAAATCTGCCTTCCTGATGACATTTGTTATTACCAGCCTCAGTTTTACAATAAGAAATATATCTAGCTTCTATTCTCTCTGACAGCCCTTCAACACCCAAGATGCATATTATTCTCCTTGTATTTTGCCAAGTTTTCTCTCTTCATAGCTACATGTCTAATTCCTTCATTATATCAACAGTTTCTAACTTTCTGAGAATTATGACTATCACCTGTCATACGATCTCCAGGCGGGCCCAGCATCCCAAGTTACTATCTGGCACTTAGAACACTGGAATATTTACCTCATGTGTTCTACTGCACTGCTGAACAAGAGTAATGCAATGCAAGTACTACACAAGTAAGTTTAATTTTTGTAGCTCTGTTAATAAAAAAAAGAGAAAAAGTTTACAAATCACAAATATGGTGTATTTAACTTCTATATAAAATTTTATCTTATATATGTTGAATATGACATATTATTAATGTTTTACTTTTTTTTTTTACTCAGCCTCCAAAATCTGGAATGTATACTTTATGCCTACAGCACTCCTGAACTTAGGCTAACTGCATTTCAGGTGCTCATTTAGCACATGTGGTCAGTGGCTACAGTATAGGACAGCACAGTTCTAGGCAGTTTAATTTTATTTATTCAACCCAAAAATTATATAGATGTTTTTAAAGTTCATGTGAGAGTCAAAGTCCACACTGAGTCTAAGATCAATAAAAGTACCCAACTTAGGATACCAGTTACTATCCCAAATCCTTTATTTTAAGAACAAGATTTTTAAATAAACACATGCTTAAATTCACACTAACCATTTAATAAATTTAACTGTGTTGCCTTGGGCTAGCATTCTCACATCAAGAGAATCTGTAATCGAGATTTTGTAGTCCACTAAATCAACTCTCGTTCTAAACACTTATCAGAAATTTTATCTATTTATTTAAAACTGGTTTAATCACAATGAATTGGAAGGGACAATAAGAATAACATAGGCCTGTGATATACTGACAGAGATGCTCACACATAATACTAACTAATCATAACTCTTTTAGTAGTTCAGTTCAGTTCAGTCGCTTAGTTGTGACCAACTCTTTGTGACCCTGTGAATCACAGCACGCCAGGCCTCCCTGTCCATCACCAGCTCCTGGAGTTCACTCAAACTCATGTCCATCAAGTCAGTGATGCCATCCAGCCATCTCATTCTCTGTCGTCCCCTTCTTCCCCCACCCCCAATCCCTCCCAGCATCAGAGTCTTTTCCATTTGGCAGCTTCAAAGCCACCTGACTTCAAGAGCATTCATCATGTTATCTCCATTAATGCTACACAGGTTTCATGATAAACTGTCCAAAATCTTCATGCAATTTCCTTATCTTAGAATCCGTGACACACAGTGATCCTCATCTGATTTTCATGCCCTAGTATACTCTCCCTCCACATGGAATCACAACTGACCCTGTGTGGCCAACAGAACATAGTGGTATTGTAGGTTCTTTTGGTCCAAGACCAGATCCAAAAAGGCACTGCAGACTCCACCTTGCTCCCTTTGATACCCCATTCAGCTACCACATCATGAAGATAGGAAGTAACCCTATGGAGAGGTCCACATAGAAAAATACTGAGGCTGTCAGTCAACAGCCAGTATTAACTTTCAATCACATGAGTAAGCCACCTTGGAAGCAGATCCTCTATCCCCAGTCAGCTCTGCACTTGACTGTAGCCCGAACCAACACCTACAGCAATCACATATGAGAAGGCAAGCGGGAACAAACAGTATAGCTGAGCTCTTCCAGAACACACAGAATCCATGAAGATAAAACTATTTTATATCACAAAGGTTTATAGGAAATTACAATTTAGGTTATTTGAACAAAATCTTGATGCTTAGTATGACAATACTTTGTCTACACAGTATCTTACAAGGTATTCTAATAATTGTGTTTAAATGAAAAAAAGATCTATACATGACAAAAAAGACTTAAAATAAATAAATATATTAATAATGGTTTTCTCTAAAAGAGGTAAATACAGGCATTATATTGTACATGAGACAGGGATTAAGACTATCCCAAGAAAAAGAAATTAAAAAGGGAAAATGGTTGTCTGAGAAGGTCTTACAAATAGCTATGAAAAAAGGAGAAGAAAAAGGCAGAGGAGAAAAGGAAAGATATACCCATTTCAGTGCAGAGTTCCAAAGAATAGCAAGGAGAGAAAAGAAAGTCTCCCTCAGTGATCAATGCAAAGAAATAGAAGAATAGATAGGAAAGACTAGAGATCTCATTAAGGAAATTAGAGATACCAAGGGAAATTTTCATGCAAAGATTAGCTCAATAAAGGACAGAAATGGTATGGAACTAACAGATGCAGAAGATATTAAGAAGAGTTGGCAAACAGTAGAAATTTACAGAAGAGATCCTCATGATCCAGATAACCACAATGGTGTGATCACTCACCTAGAGCCAGACATCCTGGAATACAAAGTCAAGTGGGCCTTAGGAAGCGTCACTATGAACAGAGCTAGTGGAGGTGATGGAATTCCAGACATTTCAAATCCTAAATGATGATATGAAAGTGCTGCACTCAATATGCCTGCAAATTTGGAAAACTCAGCAGTGGCCACAGGACTGGAAAAGGTCAGTTATCATTCCAATCCCAAAGAAAGGCAATGCCAAAGAATGCTCAAACTACTGCACAATTTCACTCATCTCACATGCTAGCAAAGTCATGCTCAAAATTCTCCAAGCCAGGCTTCAACAGTATGTGAACCATAAACTTCCAGATATTCAAGCTGGGTTTAGAAAAGGCAGAGGAACCAGAGATCAAATTACCAACATCCGATGGATCATGGAAAAAGCAAGAGAGTTCCAGAAAAACATCTATTTCTGCTTCATTGACTATGCCAAAGCCTTTGACTGTGTGGATCACAAAAACAGTGGAATATTCTTAAACAGATGGGAATACCAGACAACCTGACCTGCCTCCTCAGAAATCTGTGTGCAGGTCAGGAAGCAGTAGTTAGACCTGGACATGGAACAACAGATTCCAAATTGGGAAAGGAGTACGTCAAGGCTGTATATCGTCACCCTGCTTATCTAACTTATATGCAGAGTACATCATGAGAAATACTGGACTGGATGAAGCACAAGCTGGAATCAAGATTGCCAGGAGAAATATCAATAACCTCAGATATGCAAATGACACCAACCTTATGGCAGAAAGTGAAGAAGAACTAAAGAGCCTCTTGATGAAAATGAAAGACAAAAGGGGAAATTTGGCTTAAAACTCAACGTTCAGAAAACTAAGATCATAGCATCTGGTTCTATCACTGCATGGCAAATAGATGGGGAAACAGTGGAAACAGTGACAGACTTTAATTTTTGGGGCTCCAAAATCACTGCAGATGGTGACTGCAGCCATGAAGTGAAAAGACATTTCCTCCTTGGAAGAAAAGTTATGACCAACCTAGACAGCATAGTAAAAAGCAGAGACGTTACTTTGCCAACAAAGGTCTGTCTAGTCAAAGCTATTGCTTTTCCAGTAAACATGTATGGATATGAGAGTTGGACTACAAAGAAAGCTGAGCACCAAAGAATTGATGCTTTTGCACTGTGTGTGGTGTTGGAGAAGACTCTTGAGAGTCCCTTGGACAGTAAGGAGATCCAAACAATCCATCCTAACAGAAATCAGTCCTGAATATTCATTGGAAGTTCTAATGCTGACGCTGAAACTCCAGTACTCTGGCCACCTGATGCAAAGAACTGACTCATTTGAAAAGACCCCGATACTGGGAAAGATTGAAGGCGGGAAGAGAAGGGGATGACAGAGGAGGAGATGGTTGGGTGGCATCACCAACTCAATGGAGATGAGTTTGAATCAACTCTGGCATGCGGCAGTCCATGAGGTCGCAATGAGTTGGACATGACTGAGTGACTGAACTGAACTGAACAGGCATTATAATCATCTTCATGTATTTCAGTATTTTCAGATTAAAGAAGCTGCCTGCAATGCAGCAGATGTAGGTGAAGGGCTTTTGATCCCTTGATGGGAAAGATCCCCGGGATGAGGAAATGGAAACCCATTCCAGTATTCTTGCCTGGAAAATCCCATGGACAGTGGAGCCTGGCGGGCTACAGTCTAAACAGTCACAAAGAGTCAGACATGACTAAGCATACACGTACTATACATTATTTTCAAAATCAAAGTCAAATAAATGCTATGTGGTTGAATTAGTGATACACTGATAAATACATTTATAGCTACTACAAAAATGAGGTTTTATAAATGCAATCTTCCAAAAGTTAGGTTTCCTTCCTACCTCCATCCTTCCTTCCGTCTGTCACTGCCTTCCTTCCTTTCCTTCTTCTTTCCTTTATTTTTTGGTTCTTAGAATTCTTATTTTTTAACCAAGGGAAAAAATCCAAAATTGATGTTAATATTTTTTTCATGCCTTATTATCTCTCTTTAGCAAGGAGAAGGTTAATTAGAAAGGCCAGTTTAGCAACAGCAGCAACAATGGAAACAAGAAGTTACTGGAAGGCAGAGGTTCTCAGAGTCCAAATACATGGGATTCCAAGTTCCATATATTTGAATACTGTCACTTTCCTAGGCTGCAATTTCCCTGTGTTTCTTATTAATAGGATTATTTGAAATATTAGTGCTCCCCAAGTGCATGAATATTAATAGCTTAGATAATTCCATGATCAGATCATACGTTCTCATAAACTTCTTAAATATGTGTCTGTAATTGTAAAGCACTGAAGTATTAAGGCTCAGAATTTAATTAGTTAATTCTCTAGAGAAGAGTTACTTTTCAGAGAGTAGTGCATGCCAAATTCATGGTACAGTGAATTACATCCTGGTTAAAATAGATATTTATCATAAAGAAGGTCTTGTCTACAAGACTAGTAGAAACATAAACTAAAGTAAATACATATAACTCTAGAGAAATACAAGACTGCTCTTCTGCAGAGCACTGACTTTGGAGGACAGACGTCAGCAGTCTCTGTAGCACATGTGTAACTGATTTGTTCCTTCTGTTAGACATGGCTTGAGAGATTTGTTCCTTTTTTTTGTTTGGCTTTGCTTTTTAGAAAGAGCTTATTTTCATGAAGATTTATATCCTATTATATATAAAGGACAGTTCTAATTATGCCTAAATGAAAGTAAATGTAATTAAAATTTCTGACCCCAAACATCAGACATAATAAGGATGTTGGCAATTAAAGGAAATTGTTAATTTAGCTATTTATTAGTCTATTTAATATGCAAGATTAATTCAAACAGTAAGAAAACTATATTAAAGAGTTTAAAAATGTTCGTTTCCATTATTTATTGTTTTACTTAAATATATATTTATATATGTATTATACTACTGGCTTTTCAGAGACAGCTTAAAATGCAATTGTTAAATAATGAATGGACTAATACTTTCACTTGTCTTCAGTTCAGTTCAGTCGCTCAGTCGTGTCCGACTCTTTGTGACCTCATGAATCACAGCACGCCAGGCCTCCCTGTCCATCACCAACTCCTGGAGTTCACTCAAACTCATGTCCATCGAGTCGGTGATGCCATCCAGCCATCTCATTCTCTGTCATCCCCTTCTCCTCCTGCCCCCAATCCTTCCCAGCATCAGACTCTTTTCCAGTGAGTCAACTCATCACATGAGGTGGCCAAAGTATTGGAGTTTCAGCTTTAGCATCAGTCCTTCCAATGAACACCCAGGATTGATCTCCTTTAGAATGGACTGGTTGGATCTCCTTGCATAATATATAAGAAAAACCTGATTTAAATGGTTAAAAGTATTTATGATTTAGCATCACTTGGAATAAAGAAAAAAATAACTCATATGGGACATGTCATATATGAAATGATAATTTCTGGACCATAAATTTTCTGATAATCAAGATTTCATAAAATCTAGACTGAATTATATTTTGGAACACACATTTTTTTCTTCAGGAATATTTTCAAATTAATGGTATCCAAGTGCGTTGCATTTTTATTTGGTTGACTACTTTTCAGAAACAATTTCTAAGAAGGAAATATAAAAATAAAATCCATAACCAGTAAGTCTGAGGAAATATAATAAATTCTACCTGAGTATTGCAAATAATTAATATGCAATACAATTTCCATTTGTCTTCTAATTACTTAATTAGAATACAGTAGATATAATTGCAAATGAATGGATAAATAATTATGACAGATTACAGAATAAACCTATGGAGATATGTAAGAACTTTCACAAAGTGGCAGTTTGATCAAAAGACTAGGGGCTCTGGAGCTAGAAAGATGGGATTGAGTGTAAGCTCCGCAACTGGGAAAAGGGACCCTTATTTAAGTAAGTTGGTTAGCATCTCTAAGACTCTCACCTTAGTAAATTATATCCCTGACTAAGGAACAAGGATTTTGACAGGTTTAAATTGACAGACTTCTCATAAAAGAGGCACTATTCTAGTACTCAACAAAAGTTTCTTCCGTCTACTAAAATCCTCTTCTGAAATAGGTGCTTAAAAAGAGGCAGGGAATAAATAGTAAAGGGAGTGGTCAGAGACATAATCCAACACCAAAAATCTATGTTTCAGATACAAACTTTTATAGTCCAAATGTGTAAACAGTGATGTATGCAGTGGAATGCTATGTAGTTGGGAAAATAGACCAGATACTATCCTACTATAGAATAATACGAATATATTGCACAAACCTACTGGTGAGTAAAAGAAGACATACACAAAACAGTATACACTGTATGAAAATATATACATATATATATATATATAATTGAACTAAAATAATGTAGGTTGTTAACAGCTTGAACTGTGACTGGAGGTGTGTGGTGACTGGAAAGGAACACAGTAATGTTTTGCTTCTTGATCTGGGTGATAGTCACAGAGATATGCTCAGCTGTAAAACTTCACCAGACTATCCTCATCGTATGCGCATAAAATTTAAGTATGAATAACCTGGACTCACCTGGTGGCTCAGAGGTAAAAATCTGCCTGCAATGCAGGAGACCCTGGTTTGATCCCTGGGTCAGGAAGATCCCCTGGAGAAGGAAATGGCAACCCGTTCCAGTATTCTTGCCTGGAGAATTCCATGGACAAAGGAGTTTGGTGGGCTATAGTCCATGGGGTCACAAAGGGCTGGACATGACTGAGGGTCTAACAGTTTCACTTTCAATTTGAATATAAACTCACCTATTTTCCTCCAAATTCCATGCATTCCCCACTAAGCCATACCTAATTATAATATGGCAGAGTAAAAGCTGGAATCAAGATTGCCGGGAGAAATATCAATAACCTCAGATATGCAGATGACACTACCCTTATGGCAGAAAGTGAAGAGGAACTCAAAAGCCTCTTGATGAAAGTGAAAGAGGAGAGTGAAAGGGTTGGCTTGAAGCTCAACATTCAGAAAACAAAGATCATGGCATCTGGTCCCATCACTTCATGGGAAATAGATGGAAAAACAGTGGAAACAGTGTCAGACTTTGTTTTTTTGGGCTCCAAAATCACTGCAGATGCTGATTGCAGCCATGAAATTAAAAGACGCTTGCTCCTTGGAAGGAAAGTTATGACCAACCTTGATAGTATATTAAAAAGCAGAGACATTACTTTGCCAACCAAGGTCCGTCTAGTCAAGGCAATGGTTTTTCCCGTGGTCATGTATGGATGTGAGAGTTGGACTGTGAAGAAAGCTGATCGCCGAAGAATCGATGCTTTTGAACTGTGGTGTTGGAGAAGACTCTTGAGAGTCCCTTATACTGCAAGGAGATCCAACCAGTCCATTCTAGAGGAGATCAATCCTGGATGTTCATTGGAGGGACTGATGCTGAAGCTGAAACTGCAATACTTTGGCCACCTCATGCGACGAGTTGACTCACTGGAAAGGACTCTGATGCTGGGAAAGGTTGGGGGTGGGAGGAGAAGGGGACGACGGAGAATGAGATGGCTGGATGGCATCACCGACTCTGTGGACATGAGTTTGAGTGAACTCCGGGAGTTGGTGATGGACAGGGAGGCCTGGCGTGCTGTGATTCATGGGGTCGCGGAGAGTTGGACACGACTGAGCGACTGAACTGAACTGAACTGAACTGAAACATTAAGCATCAACCTTGAAGAGTAAATGATGGCAGAACAATCACCAACATCAGAAAGGAACTGAACATTAAATCCAGGATTACATTATTTAGAAATACTAAAGAGAAAATGGCAATTTATCTTTCTTAAATGATATTTTCTCTAAACCACTGCCATATACATGGTTAAGTTCTGGATACTTAGGTCTTTTCCAAAGTAGAGCTCTTGAATTTGAAGGAATCAGTTCCCCGTGAATCTTGAGCTTTATCAGAATCACCTGGAGGGCTTGTTACCCCACAGTTTCTGCTTCAGTGGTCTGGGAAAAGCCCAATAATTTACATTGCTAATAATTCTCAGGAGGTTTTGGTGCTGCTATTATGGGACTATATATTGAGAACTATTGTTCCTGGAAAGAAAATAAAAGAATTCATTACTCAAGAGTCATGCAAATTTCGGAATCTCCTTTGTTTCTGTATGTATTTTCATTAAAAAAATAATATCAACTATTGTAAAGAGAAATGGTAAGGGATGAAGATATATAGGCACAGACTTTGGCACCGAGTAGGCACAGTACAAAAAAAGCAGCTATTTTAATCTTTATTTCTTTTCCTACCTTTGTTTGAAATCTGAAAAATCTTCAATAGGTGGAAGACACCAGTTCACTTAAATTCAGTGGTCTATAAGCCTGGCTGACATGACAATTTCCTGAAGAGTTTTAAAATTCCAGTGTTTGGGCTTTATGCCAAAACAATTAAATCAGGATTTCTTCAGGATAGAACTTAACCATCAATAATGTTTAAAACTCTCCAGGTGATTCTGATGTGTAGCCAAGATTGATAATCATGGTTTTAGTTTCACAAACACTTGACAGTTTACCGTGTGCCATTCACTTCAGAAAACTCTATGGGCATTAAAATGAATGAAGCAAAATTCTTGACTTTAAGGGTCATATAGTTTAGTCAAGGGCACATACACATAATGGATGTGTTCAATGCAATGACAGAAATATTGAGATGTGAGTATATACCAGAAGCCATAAAGGCATAGAGAAGTGCAACTGACCCTTGCCCAGCACTTTAAGGAAAAGTTTACTTGAGGTTCTGGCTTATTAATTCATAAATTATGTTTCTATTCATTCTTTTTTCCCCGCCTCGAGTAACAGTGTGTCATGCATTGTGTTAGATACAATTATGATTCTCAGTCACTCAGTCGTGTCTGAACCTTTGTGACCCCATAGACTGTAGCCAGCCAGGCTCCCCTGTCCATGGGATTTCCCAGGCAAGAACACTGAAGCGGGTTGCCATTTTCTTCTCCAGGGGATCTTCCTGACCCAAGGATCAAACCCAAGTCTTCTGCATTGAAGGCAGATTCTTTACTACTGAGCCACCTGGGAAACCCCTTAGACACAATTATAATTGTGATAAATTCTACAAAGGAGAGAAAGAGTACCATGAAACCTAAGATCATGGCATCTGGTCCCATCACTTCATGGCAAAAAGATGGGGGAAACAGTGGAAACAGTGACAGACTTTTTTTGGGGGGGGGCTCCAAAATTACTGCAGATGGTAACTGCAGCCATGAAATTAAAAGACATTTGGTCCTTGGAAGAAAAGTTATGACCAACCTAGACAGCATGTTAAAAAGCAGAGCCACGTTTTGCCAACAAAGTCCATCTCATCAAAGCTATCATTTTTCCAGCAGTCATGTTGGTGAAGACTCCTGAGAGCCCCTTGAACAGCAGGGAGATCCAACCAGTCCATCCTAACAGAAATCAGTCCTGAATATTCATTGGAAGGACTGATGCTGAAGCTGAAAATCCAATACTTTGGCCACCTGATGCAAAGAACTGACTCAATTGAAAAGATCCTGATGCTGGGAAAGATTGAAGGTGGGAGGAGAAGGAGATGACAGAGGATGAGACGGTTTGATGGCATCACCTACTCAATGGACATGAGTTTGACTAAGCTCTGGGAGTTGGAGATGGACAGGGAAGCCTGGCGTGCTGCAGTCCATGGGGTTGCAAAGAGTCAGACATGACTACACAACTGAACTGAACTGATCAAGTCAGAGAAGTTCTGGAACAGCCTGTATGTTTAAGGCACACATGTTGGAGTGGGCATCTAAAGAATAAGTAAAAATTATCAATATAAAGAAAAGGGACAGGAACTTGTTGCAGGCAGAATAGTGGAAGCTCCATGATGGGAAGGAGCATGGTGATTTGAAGAACTAAAGGAAATCCAGAAGTGCTTAGAGCAAGGGGTACAGGGTGGGTAGGTTGTGGAAGATGAGGTTAAAACAGCAGGCAGGACCTTGTGCACTGTGTTATGACTTGTTTATCCCAAATGCCTTAGGAAGATTTTAAACTATGGCAATCAGTTTTGGTTTTTTTGTTTGTTTGTTTGTTTGTTTTTAGGATCAGCTTAGCTTGAGTGTAGGAAATCAATTCAAAGGAAGAAAAGGGACTTCCTTAATAGCCCATTGGTTAAGACTCCATGCTTTCACGGCACACAGAATGGGTCAGTCCTTGGTCAGGGCAACTAAGATCCTGCATACAGCATGGCATGGTCAAAAAAATAGGAGAAAAAAAAATTGAAGAGTGATTGAAGGAAAATCTGCTAAGGCTATGACATTCCTTCTAACAAGAGATGGTGTAAGCTTATTATTCACCCCTTTCTTTTAATTGAAATATATTCCATATATCATTGTGTAAGTCTAATGTGGTGCTGGAGAAGACTCTTGAGAGTCCCTTGGACTGCAAGGAGATCCAACGAGTCCATTCTAAAGGAGATCAATCCTGGGTGTTCACTGGAAGGACTGATGCTAAAACTGAAGCTCCAATATTTGGCCACCTCATGTGACGAGTTGACTCACTGGAAAACAGTCTGATGCTGGGAGGGATTGGGGGTGGGAGGAGACGGGGACGACAGAGAATGAGATGGCTGGATGGCATCACCGACTTGATGGAGATGAGTTTGAGTGAACTCCAGGAGTTGGTGATGGACAGGGAGGCCTGGCATGCTATGATTCATGGGGTCTCAAAGATTCGGACACGACTGAGCGACTGAACTGAACTGAATGAGTATATGTTAATTTATATATGGTAATATGACTGCCACTGTAGCAATAATTAGCACCTCTATCACATTACATAATTACACTTTCTTGTTCGTCCTTGGAATAATTAAGTTTTAGTCTCTTAGCAAGTTTGATAATTATCATATAATATTACTGTCTATATGTGGATTATTATCTCTAGGGTTTACTTACTACTCCTTGTAAGGTTATCTCCTAAAATAACATCTTTCCTGCTCCCCGATCTGCCATTCCCTGGTAAATATCATTGTATTCTGTTTTTACAAGGTAGCATTATTTAAATTTTACATTTAAGTGATACCATTTGTCTTTCTCTATTTGTCTTTCAGTATTTGTCTTTCTCTCCAGGCTCTTCATTCTTCTGTACCCCATCCTTCAGACAAGGACACAGATGTGAGAAACCAGGCAGGAAAACTCTTGCTGAGTTACTGTAGAGTAAACGGAATCAGTGTTCATAATGATTGCTATGAGCCAAGGAGAAAAGCATTTAGTGAGTTCTCTTTCTTTGTTCAAAGAAAGAGAACTCACTAAAAATTATTATTTCTAATAATGCAGAAAATATACCATTTATCTCAACTACTGCTGCATTCCAAAAATAGCACCAGATAAACTCAATAATCTGGATATATGAGACAAAACTTATTTTAGCTTTATTTTCCCTTTTATTATGCAAGTTTAATATCTTCTTTTTCAAAAAGAAAAAAGAAAAAAAATGTCAAAGATTATGATTCCATACCCCTTTCTCCAGAATTTCAGGAATATTACCTAAAGATTTATAAGTTTGATTTGCTCTGGACTCTGTTTACATGTAAATAGGGCCACTAACTGTGATGTCTACAGGTGTCAGATAGTTCCTGCAAGTCGTGACAAGCAGTCTGGGAAAGAAAAAAATCAAACAATCTGAAAGATTCCCTGCCGTCACTAAAGCACTCCAGCAGGGGCACTGAGGCTTAAGCTCTACCATCACCAGTAGACTTCTCCTTTGAAAAGGGGCAAAGGGAATAACTATCACCCTTACACTCTAAAGGATCATAAGATCACCCCAATGTGCCTGTGCAGAGGGCAGTCTTCTCAAAAAGTCAGTCTCTACCTCCCTATAGTAAGACTCATCTTCTTCTTTCCCCCACTTATCTACCTCTTTTTCCATAAATTGGTATAATATGTATCTTAGAGCCTCTGCTAAACTGTAAAATTCTTACAGCCAAACAGCATTCATCTTCATGTGCCTACAGATTACTACAGACAATGAGAACAGAACATTCTCAAATTTTATGGTGCAGAATAATGACCTAGGAACCATGTTACATGCCCAAACTATGAGAAACATTCATCTGGTCAGAAAAATAAAAGTGACTTCTTACTTTGTTGAAATTACCTTTTTGATACTGTGGAAGACAAATAATGGGTTGGCTCAAGTTTGTTCGAGTTTTTCCTTAAGATGTTAGGAAAAACCCAACAAATCTTGGCCAAGCCAACTAGCATTCATATCATATTTGAGTTAATTAATAGTCATGCATCTCAAGGGAAAAGATTTAGCCCAAGTTCAATAAAAATTGACATTGATACAAAAATGAATATTATTTTTGCTTCTTTGCAAAGACTAAAAGATTATTGGTTTAAATTTACATGATTTATTTACTATGCAACTCTTGATACAGATTCTTAAAAATAATGTCCAAAACCCTATATTATTAATCATAGTTACTTTGTGACTATGGATAATTATGGTCTGTTAAAATAATACGAGTTAACATGAAAAAAAGTCTAAGAAAGAATCACACTCTTCATAGCTTAGATGCCAACTTAAGTTCTGAATAAAGCATTTCAAAGTCAGTAACCTAGTATTTCAATGGATGATACACAGAAGAAGTCAGGTGGTGACTGAGAACATACTTTCAAAATTTGGCCTACACTCAATTATTGACATTTGACTCCAATTAAGGACATCAGTAGAGAAGGAGAACCAAATTAGCTCTCCCCATTAAGACCCCCTGACTCCAAAATAACAATGCTACATCCTGTACATGCAGTGAAACTCTCTCAAGAAATCCTGGAGGCAGGATTATCAACATGTGAGGTTTTTCTCTATACCAGGATAGTAAATTTGAGTAACTTTGAGAAGAATTAAAAAGCAAAGACATTACTTTGCTGACAAAAGTCCATCTAGTGAGAGCTATGGTTTTTCCAGTAGTCATGTATGGATGTGAGAGTTTGACTATAAAGAAAGCTGGGTACCAAAGAATTGATGCTTTTGAACTGTGGTGCTGGAGAAGACTCTTGAGCGTCTGTTGGACTGCAAGGAGATCAAACCAGTCTATCCTAAACAACATCATCCTGAATATTCTTTGGAAGGACTGATACTGAAGCTGAAACTCCAACAATTTGGCCACATGATGTGAAGAACTGACTCACTGGAAAAGACCCTGATGCTGGAAAAGATTGAAGGCAAGAGGAGAAGGGGACGACAGAGGATGAGATGGTTGGATGGTATCACTGATTCAATGGACATGAGTTTGAGTAAGCTCTGGGAGTTGGTGATGGACAGGGAAGCCTGGTGTGCTTCAGTCCATTGGGTCACAAAGAGTCATAAGCAACGGAGTGACTGAACTGAACTGAGAAGTATTCACATTTTCCCCTTCTTCCATATTGTTATGGGAAAACTGAAGACATGTGTGGCACTCATGACAATTTATTGTGTTGGGTGGTTTTCTCATAAACATTGAAAATGTCTCTATGGAGTTTTCCATTTGGGGAAGATTGGTTTTGATTACATTCATTCATAAGAAAGATAGGTCTTTCCATTATTAGTATCATTAGAAGGAGAGGTTTTTGATCACTTGTCACCATAAACAGTTGCAAGTGAAACAGAATGAATGTCTATACGCAAAATGTATACAAATAGAAAAAATGACTACATATTTAACATATTGGTGAACAGTTCTCTAAGCCTACAAAAAAAGTCAATATAACAAAGTGAAAAATAAATTTAATCACAAAATTCAAGATTTCTTCAAGTCAAAAAATAATTAAAGCCAAAAAATTGGTGCTATATTTAAGTAAATGGTAATAAAATTAATAACTGAATTATACACACAGATGTTTAAACAACACTGACTAGAAAAGATAAATAAATGGAGTAAATAAAATATTATTCACAATAAAACTAAAGAAAAAACCCTGAGAATAATAAATTGCTATTTAAATACATACTAAAATGTATGTGTGTATTTATAGTGTTTATATGGATATATATTGAGTATACTTACTTTTATATATGATTATGTAAATATACTCAAGAGACTACAGTCAAAAGAAACATGCCTAGGGAGATGGATTTGCTTGACTAAAATACTAGACCATAATGGATAAAATTTGGGGGTTGGAGTATACTTCATGTGTAGTGTAGGGTAAGGGAGTTAGAGAAGGCAAAGTTCGGAAAAAGAACTAGATTAGCACTTTACAGGAACAGATCACCTTTAATGAGGTGAGAAGGGGCAGCAGTCAGATTAGGGAGCTGCTGCACTAACCCAAGAAAAGAGTAAGTATATACAGGCACATATGTGGAAACCTACTGTCTTAAGGGGGCCTGTTCTTCTCCAAGTTGTTTGGAGTAGTTATCTCTTAAACGGCTGAGGCAAGGAATTCTGGAGATCGGCCAGAGGCTGGACTGGCTGGGAGCTAGGCGTAATCGATCCAAATGTCCATTTTTTTTCTTCGGGTGAGAGAGTTCTTTGTTTTGTGGACCTGGAGGGGCGTTTTAACTCCAGGCTATTCTGAGCCATGTAACTTTCCTTCTTGTAGGATGAATATGAAATATTTGGGGACTATGTTAGCCAGCCTCTAAGTTGGTCTCCCCAAGTCCTCACCATCTGGTAGTCCTCTCCAGCACTGAATTAGACCTAACTCATGTAACCAACTCCAGTGTTCTTGCCTGGAGAATCCCAGGGATGGGGGAGCCTGGTGGGCTGCCGTCTATGGGGTCGCACAGAGTCAGACACGACTGAAGCGACTTAGCAGCAGCAGCAGCAGCATGTAACCAAAAAAAAAAAAAAAAAAAGTGAAAGTAACAGATATTTCCATCTTTATATTCCACCTACTCACCCTAGGACAACCCCAGTACCACGTCTTGGGGACACTCAGGTTGCACGGAAGCGAGTTTCATGTGGAGAAACCTGAGGCCTCATGTCATCAGCAAGTACCAGTTAACCGAGCTCTACCTTGGCTGTATATCTTCCAGCCTCAGTCAAGCCATCAGATGACTGCAGCCCCAGCTAATACCTGATTGCAACATCATTAAAGCAAGAACTATCCACCTAAGCCAATCCCCAGTTCCTTATACACACGAACTGTGAAAAAAGTTGTTTTTTTTCCCAAAGTCACTAAGTTTCAGGAAATTATTTGGATAGTAAAATAAAACTAACACAGATGGTGTATATGTATGTGTGATGTGTGTGTGTATGTGTGGGTGTAAATGCATCTAATTAGTTGTTAGGCTGTATATAATCTATGAATTTAATAATTAGTCCATCGTTAAGTTCTTTGTTAGTAAAGATGGTAATATAGCAGATTATGCATTGCCTAAGGGCAGTATAAGTCACACAACCTTTTGGAAAACATTTTTTCAGTATATAACAAGACCCTTACAATATTTTCTATCTGAACCCCTATTTCAAACAATAAAAAATAATTATTTGAAATATATCAACCACTTAAATATAAGGACTAAAACTGTAAAACTCTCAGAAGAAATCCTAAGGTTAAAATTTCATCACCTTGAATTTGGTAATGTATTCTTAGATATAGTAACAAAAAGCATGTGTAATAAGAGAAAAAAATAGATAAATCATACTTCATCAGAATTTTTAAAATGTATACACCAAAGGACATTATCAAAAAAGTGAAAAGACAATATACTGAGTAGAAGAAAATATTTGTAAGCCTTATGTTTGATAATGGTCTGCTATCTAGAATGTCTGAATAGCTCTCAAACTCAACTACAATAAGAAAAAAAAATGGTAACAGACATGAATAGGCATTTCTCCAAAGAAGAAACCACAAAAGGCACACAAGCATATTAAAATACACTTAACATCATTAGTATAATTATGGAGGTTTATATCTAAACCACAATGAGATACCAATTAGGATAGCTATAATAAGAATAATGGAAAATAACAACTGGAGAGGATTCAGGCAAACTGGTACATTTACACATTGCCAGTATGACTGTAAAATGGTGCAGCAATTTTAGAAAGTTGTTGAGTGGTTTCTCAAAAAGATAAACAGAATTATATTACCCAGTGATTCTACATCTCAATAGATTTACCTCCAAAGATAAAAATATGTAATAAAAAAACTTCTTGTGCACAAATGTTTACAGCAGCACTATTTATAATGGTCAAAAGGTGGGGGAAAAAAGCCAAATAACCTTTCATGGATGAATGGATAAAGAAACATGGTACATACATATAATGAAATAGTATCCAATCTTAAAAAAGAATGAAGTATTAACATATATTATAATTCAGATAAACCTAACAAAAATAGGTGGAAGAAACAAGATGAAAGGTCATATACTCCATGATTCTATTTGTGTAAAATATCCAAAATAAGTGAATTAGTAGGCAGAAATTAGATTCATGATTATCAGAGTGTAGGGTAGGGAAGAATGAGGAATTACTGATTAATGGGAATAGGATTTTCTTTTGGAATGATTAAAATGTTTTGGAACCAAATAGAGAGTGTTTGAACAGTATTGTGAATGTACTCAACAACACTGAATTGTACATTTTAATATAGTTAATTTTGTTAACGATTGTGAATTTCAGTTCAAAGTTTCTTACATCTTTTCATTCATAGACTCCTTTTATAAAAATGGATCCCATAAAACATTAATTCAAGAAAAGTGGGATACACTCAAAAGCAGTTTCAGAACTCCTTAAAGCAATGCTTTATATATGATAATTCCAGTTTTTCTACTTTTTTGTATATAGGGAGATAAAAGGAATAAAACACACCAAAATAATTTGAGTGGATGTGTTTGGCTTGGTTGGAATTTATATGAACTTTTCCCTGTTTCTGTTAATGCGCATTATCTGTGTGTGCACACACACTGACAGACACACCGGGTAATCACAGCATTTAATTTCTTTAAAACCAATGATTCCAAATTGCCATCTCAGGGTATACCATGGTTTCTATTAAATTGTCTTTAATTTGGATTCAACAAAATTTATAGGTTTATTTATTTTTTCCTCACTAAATTGTCAGTCTCTGGGCTAGTCTGAATTGACTGCTATACCTCAAAGACTTAATGTTGCTTCCAAGAAGCCTCATGTAGTCTGCCCACCTGGAATGTTTTTCTATTCATCCTTACCTGTTTGACTCTCAGAGTTCAATCCATGCTTCCCTCTCTATCATGATTATCTTGAATGGAATCTTTTCTGTTGTTTAATAACACCATTCCTATAACACATCCTTCAAGGCTCTATGTGGATATAAGTGTTTGAGTGGTATCACCTCTAACTGATTGTACGTTTCTTAAAGGAGAAGCTTCAATCTTGTGTGTGCCTACAAGTGCACATACCAAACCCTGTAGAATGTATAGTCCAGGAGTTTGTACTTAATAGAAGAAGAATAAATAAGAATATATGAATGAAGTATAGAAGATTATGAAATTTCATTTGATCATTTTTTACTTATTAAAGTGAGCTTCCTCTCACTTCCAAAGACTATGTCAATAAAATATTTTCATTCTTCCTGAAATTAAGCAAAAATATAAAAGGGGGTTATTAAGATTGATCTATAGGTATATTTTTGGTGTTAATTATATTTTCACATAATTCTGATATATTTTGCCCCAGTATCCAAAGTCAACCTAATTTTGCATATTACATTCCAGAGTAGCTAAGTGTGACCCAGTTGATATATAGTTAAAGGAAATTTTCCTAGCTATAGATATGAAATATTTTCTGCTATGTATTTTCTATAAATTTTATAGAATACAATTTTACATTTAAATCCATAATACATTTTGAGATTTTACATAATGTGAAACTTAAGTCAGTGTATTTATGGGGTTTTTGATTGCTTGATTTGCCCATGGATGTCCAAATGCTTCAGGACCACTTGTTGAAAGTACTATCTTTCTGCCACTGAATTACTTTTGCACTTCTGTCAAATATCAGTTAGGCAGATTTGGATGTGTCTGTTTTTAGTTCTGTTTTCTATTTCATTGATCTGTGTGTTTATCCTTCTGGTTCTATATGTCTTAATTATGGTAGTTACTGAAAGCTATATAGCAGTCATTTTAATTAAAACTCTTTAGATAAATATTATTTCTAAAACTTGTTGTATTATTTTTGCTTCTGAAACATAAGCATTTTTCCTACATGGTTTTCAAAATCTCAATGAATAGAGAGAACACAGAACAAAGGTGAAGGAAAAGGGTCAAATTTTATAACAGAAAAAAATGTCTTTGATTACAATCTCCTTGACTTTTGTAGTGTAAATTAATTAGTTTAAATAAGAAACATAAACTTGTCTAAAAATATAGCACATGTATATTTCAAAAGACTAAAAGCATCAAGGAGAGGGTTCTTTGAACTGTAAAATGCCATGTGCTCAAAGGCTTTCAAATGCATTATAAAAAGCTTTGTGCTTTAAGTCTATAAATTTTTATTAACTGCCTTAAACCACACAAAACTTCCTTGAATAATTTCCAATCATTTATTTTCTAAAGAATCTAATCTGCTGAACTGCCTTCTCAACATTTACTTTGCTTTTTAACAGTGCAAATTATATCTAAGTACAAGATACTCCACAACCATGCATATTACTCTAATTGTGCTATAGAGCTGACATGGGATAATGAAATGCTAACTGCAATTAGAACATTTTATTTATTCAGAACTGATTCCTTGCCTTATCCCACTTTCAAAATTTTCTACAATTGTAGGGTTATGCTCAAACACCACCAAAGAATCCATTGACCATAAACTGAGTTACTGTTTTCACCAGTTCCCTCCAACAATATACACTGCAGCTCAGGGAACAGCTATTAGGAAATTCCTTAATCCACATATACATATGACAGTTAAGTAGATATTAAGGCTTATGTGGGAATATCAAAAGCCCCTATTTTTTGGATTTGCTGAGTTCTGTCACACTCCCCACTAAAAGAGACGGCCTTGTATCTGGCCAGTAACTTGCAGATTGCTCCAGTAATTTACTAGCTAGGCATGAAAGATAGGACAGTATCACCAAGATTCTCTTGTGCCATCTCAGTTATCAATAATCACCAGTAGCTATTGGATATGCCAAATTTTCTCTAGTTGAGTAGATGACACGAAAAACTATGAACTGTTACCTGAGTGCACCACAAATAAAACATTTTTGCAAAGAAGTTCATTCCTTTACCTGTTTGACATCATATGCCAGAAGAACATATTTTAAATCTGGTGAAACTGAATGTCTTGATGCTTTGAAGGTTACCTGAAAGTAAAATGAAACAATTATTTTAAAACATTTAATAACAGAAAGATTAATACGCATTTAGATGTGTAAATATTAAAAATATCTCCATTATCCTCATAATACTGTAAAATAAGCATTCTTATTCTTCTCATTCACACTTTAAGTCTAAACAGTCATGCACACAGATGGACATAAAAACTTGGAAGAGCCTAGATTAGACATTTCATTAAGAAACGCCCCATATGTCCCCTATATTTTAACACTATAGACTAAGTTAATATTTTCATTATAGAAACAAAAACAAAACATCATTGAATTTCTTAAAAGTAATCAAAATGCTTTTGTATTTGCATGCTGTATTAATCAAAAGGAAAATAAATAGTGGCATTCTGTGGTGTCATGATGTTCTGTCCTTGCACTTTAATCACTGGTTATATATTTATATTTTTGAAAAGACATATATTAAAGACAAAAATCTCCTTAAAGAAAACTCCCAGAAAGGAGCAGATTTAGACAAAAATGTTTTAATTATCTTGATTACTATATATATATATATATATATATATATATATGGCATATACAGCTTCCCTGGTGGCTTAGACGGTAAAGAATTCTCCTAGATGTGAGAGACCTGGGTTCAATCCCTGGATTGGGAAGATCCCTTGGAGAAGGGAATGGCTACCTACTCCAGTATTCTTGCCTGAAGAATTCCATGGACAGAGGAGCCAGGCGGGCTACAGTCCATGGGGTTACAGAGTTGGACATGACTAAATGACTTTCACTTACAAGTTCATACAAACTTAAAATGTGTTTATATGGTATATAGACAACTATGCTACAGATGTTCTATTTTGAGCCCTTCATTTTACCATTGAATAGATCTGATGTTGAAAATAATTGAAAATAAGGTGAAGGATAAATACATAGAGAGTGGGGAAATTGTTTTATTTGAAGTAGAGTTTATATGTAACTTTAAATCTAGAGAAAGCAAGGAAATTGAGTTGACGCATCAAAAACCTACAAAATACAAGCAAAAAAATAAACTATATATGGATTTTTAAGCAAACTAATTTTTAATGGTTTTTGCAGAGAAATACATGTATAAATAATTGTATACAGGGCAGTTTCCACAACACTTCTCCAAGAAAAACAAAAAAGGATGAAGTCAAGGTTTTAGTACTTATACATTTTCAAACATATTGGAAAGGATAGGAAGCTCAGACTAACAAATATTTGGCAAACTGTCCGTGGTATAATAGAAATATATATTTGGCCTTTTTCCCTGGCTCCTGACACAGAGCTTCTAAAATGCTTGGGGACTTTCCTGATGGTCCAACAGTTGATACTCCATATTTCCT
This sequence comes from Moschus berezovskii, assembly GCF_049115385.1. Lineage (NCBI taxonomy): Eukaryota > Metazoa > Chordata > Mammalia > Artiodactyla > Moschidae > Moschus > Moschus berezovskii. The sequence goes on from NC_142461.1 coordinate 69,862,001, forward strand.
CTGCAATGGGCATGGGTTCGATCTATTTGGAAAACTAAGAACCCATATACCCTGCAGCACCACCAGATAAATAAATAATTGAAATCTCTTAAAAATGATTTAAACAATAAAATCCTTGGAATTTCTTGAGTGACAGAAGGGTCTTTTGTTATTGATAACTAGCCCACTTTGACCATATATGATAAAAGTTAATGAGATGATTCCAGAAGTAGGGGTGCAGGGAGAGTGACTAGATAGCTTCTGGATGGGGGCTGGTCACCAGAAGAACAAACCACCTGATTAGACTTGGAGGTCAGGGAGGGTGGTGGTACTAGAGATGAAGTTTAATCACGTTGCCAGCAATTTAACCAACAAGTCCTAGCTAACAAAATCTCAGTGAAAGCCTCTGAATAATGAGATTTGTAGAAGTTTCCTTGATGATAAACATATCAGTGTAGCAGGAGAGGGCGCGTCTCAACTCTGAGACAGAGACTGTGCATAGGACCCTTCTTCATTTATCCTATTTACCTCTTCATCTGGCTTTTCATTTGTATTCTTTATAATAAACCAATGATGGTAATTATAGCTCTTTCTGTATCATTCTATCAAATTGGGGGCAGTCACTGTGTCTTTAACCTGTGGGTTTTTCACTAATTCTGGGTAATTACTATCAGAAAGAATTGAATTGTAAATCTGTGCTGTGCTTAGTCACTCAGTGGTGTCTGACTCTGCAACACTTTGGACTGTAGCCTGCCAGGCTCCTCTGTCCATGGGATTCTTCAGGCAAGAATACTAGAGTGGGTTGCCATTTCCTCCTCCATGGTATCTTCCTGACCCAGGGATCCAGCCCACATCTGCTTGGTCTCCTGCACTGCAGGTTGATTCTTTAGCTGTTGAACCATGGGAAAGCACCCCGTTACACACATACCCAGAGAACTGTTGACATAACAGATTTTTTTTTCACTTCTCAGCTAGATATGCAAGAGATCGGAGTGCTCTAGGAGAAAATACTTTTACATGGTAATGTTAATTTAGAAGAGGTGTTGTTTATATTCATCCATCTTATACTGTCCACTTTACAAGAAAGACAGAATAATCGTTGGCAATAACACATCTGAAGAAATTTGCTTTTCATTTTTTCAAAAAGCCATTTCAATAATAATGAAAATAACAACAAACTACAATCACAACAGCGGAGCTACTGTCACAATTAGTAGAGCTATCATGTATCATAATATAAGTGCTGAAATTTCTTTGAACTCTGTAGTTCTCAACACTCCTCCCATGAGAAAGCTGTAAGGTAGGTATCCTCATTCTAATTTTTTCACTAACTTAGTGTATATAGAAACAATGGATATTAGCCTGAATGGAATTTAGAGTCACATAGAGAACACAATGGCAAGCCACTCCAGTACTCTTGCCTAGAAAATCCCATGGACAGAGGAGCCTGGTGGGCTACAGTCCATGGGGTCGCTACTAGTCGGACAAGACTGAGCAACTTCACTTTCACTTTTCACTTTCACACGTTGGAGAAGGAAATGGCAACCCACTTCAGTGTTCTTGCCTGGAGAATCCCAGGGATGGCGGAGCCTGGTGGGCTGCCGTCCATGGGGTCGCACAGAGTCGGACACGACTGAAGTGACTTAGCAGCAGCAGCAGAGAACACAAGGTCCTCTCTCACAGGAATGAATGCAGTATTAGGAGGTGCATTGTTACACAGAAGAGGAGGTTCATTGTTATTTAAAAACCGGTTAAAAGGGCAATACCCATCATTCCAGTCCAATGGGAATGAGAAAACTCTAATAATAACAGTTCTTAAACTTTTGTCAAGGTCACAGAGAAGTATACATCGTGAAACAATGAAGGAGGAACTCCTTTCACAAGCCCTTCGCCAATAGGAGTTTCTTGTTTTCATTCCTTCTTTCTTTCCTTCCTCTCACGCTCCTTCCCTCCCTTCCTTCCTTCCTCTGTCCCTCCCTCTTTCCCCTTTTTCCTTCTTTCCTTCTTTACTCCTTCTTTCCCTCGTTCCTCCTTTCTCTCTCTTTTTCTGGAGAGCTACACTGTCTGAAGTCTGAATTAAAGAAAATCTCACCTCCCTGTCCCCATGCACTCTGATGTGATGCTGCTCACACAAATGAACTTCACACGTTCACAGGTGCACCTGAGCCTCTGGTTAACAACATTTTAGAATCTTTTACAGTTCCTACAATTATCTAGTCTGGCTCTTTATTAATTATCACTACACGGCCTCCAAGTTTATGCAGCATACAACCTGGGAAACATTCCAAATACCTTTTCAGAGGCCCAGGCTGTAGAAACTTCTCTAAATTTAGAGAGCTGTGCACAGGTGGTGCTGCAAAGAGACTTGCCGATGATACACATATAAGACAGACGTTCTTGCTGCTTAGCTAAGGGACATGGAAATCTCAGGCAAGTCCCTCTTAGCATAAGCCATTAACGTTATCATCTGTTGCATCTGGGAGATTAATTCTTCCTAGCAGACCCCAGAGACCCCTTGGTGTACATTGACCCTAATTACAGACATTAATATAGTTCCAGTTGACTCTCAACTTGATAAGGCCTCAAATTAGCATTTTGGGAAGTTTATTATTGCCAATAATGCTATTTTGTTACCTATATATTTAATCACTTCATTACTATTGCAATAAAAGGATGCAGAGATATTTTCTACATGTGCTTATTGGTATTATTCAGCAGTGATGCTTACTAATGCATTTTTGGACAAAGAGCATTAAAATGCATGAACTCTGCCATCTAGGAACATTCAATTAAAGCCATGCCAGGTGAGAGAAACAGAAAAATAGATATGCCAGTTGTTAACAACAATGAAAACAAGACATATGATCACGTTGAGAAACAAATGCATGCTTTCAGGCAGCTTGGGAAGATTCTGTATTGCCTCATTCTGTATATCACTCAACTGTACCAAAACTAACTTACTGAATGTTCAAAATAAGATGAACATCATGGTAAACACTGAAGGTGCTACCAAGTTGAAAAACAAAGTCATTAGAAATTTCCCATCTCATACTGGGCAGTATTAGACGATAACTTTGTTTTTCCATGATAGAGCAGGAGTCCAAAATCCAAATGACTTAAAAGACTGGGTGTGTGGTGATAGAAAAGGGATGTCTGAGTACACTGAGGTCAAATGGATTAGTGGGCAAGTAGCCCCTAGACTAGGTTATCTAAAGGGGCAGTAGCCCTTTGGTTTCAAATAACCATTATCATTTAAGAAATTATATACAGTAGTTCTAATATAACTTACAGTCATGATCTTAAAATTATAGCCCAGTATTTTGAAATGTATATGGCTACCAGGTTCTGCCTAGGGGCTGCTAGTTTGCTAAATTTTGGTAAAGCAATAACTGCCATAAGGATAAAGGTGAGGCGGGGGTCAGGGGGGCAATGCTGGGAGAATTACAGAAAAGAATGGTATATACTTCATATACTTGGTGGTAAAGTCAGTGAAAACTTTATGATCCAGTGTTTTCCAGTTATATGAAATTGCAGGCTATATTATGAGAAGAACCTTCAAAAATATACACAAAGCTTTAAAAGAGGTGTGGCCAGCCCCATGGATTAGTGCCAATGTTATGCATGCATTATTACCAACATGAACATGGTAGAGCTAATTACTGTTTTCATGAATGGTGAAATTTAAAGCCAAGGAAGCAATAAAGTCAGATTTGAATTTAGAATAATTCCTCTGACAATTGCATGGAAAAGAAAATGAGTTGGTTCTAATGATATCTTGAGGTCAATTAGATCTGGTAAGAGGTTCTCATTGTCATCCAGATGAGCAATATCAAGAAGTTTAGAAAGAGCCAAGGGCATAGAAAGGAGGGGACATACACAAGGGAGATGGTTGATAAAAACAAAATAATTTAATGACTATATTTGAAAACCAAGAAAAGAAACTGTACAAAACAAATATGGGCTTTCACATTTTTAATACATGGGTTAATGTTGCTACTGCAACGTCAGTTGGGGAAAAGAAAAAATGGCCATATTTTGATGAAAATTTTAGACATATCAATTTTAGATAATGCTGTGGTTATAATCCCTGTGGAAACCTAATAGGGGATGTTTAAAACTTTTGTGCAAAAGCCTGAAATTTAACTGAAATATTTGGGACTTTATGGAGTATTACATAAAAGGTTACATCCAATGCAAATTAATTCCCAAATAAAAGGAAAAAATTCTCAAACAACATGTTCTACCATGGGTGGATCAGAAACAATACAATTGAGTAATGTTTACTATTACTTTTATTCTTTGAATGTGTTTTCTTTATCATTGTATTATTGTTCAATCTGTCCCACCTGCTGTAACAGCGTCACCTCTCCCTGCTCCTTATTTGAGTTCTATTTCTCTCAAAAATCATTCTATTTCTCCCCCTTTTAAGCCTTTTCTGTCCTTTTCAGCACAAGTGATTCATCTGAGTCACATGTATATAATTATATGTGCAGTCCATCTCATCATTGATCACAGTTTCTGATTGCTCTTCTGGGTTGTTTGGAATCTCAATTTACATCTATTGCCACAGTAATACCCCTATTAAGAGGCTCCATTGTAATGATTCATTCTTGTCAGAAACATTATAACTGGAGGTAGAAATAGATAATGATGGTATTCCAAGTTGTCAGATATTGAATATCATGGCAAGAAATCATTAAACACAAACTTAAATGTCAGAAGCGCCAGAAAATATAAAAGATGCATTTGTATGACTTAAGGATGAGAAAAGACCGAGCAAGAGGAGAAGAATCAGAGATTGAATTAAAAATACAACAAAAGTTGGTAAGAAAACTTGGGTACTTTAAAATTGATAAATGTCAGATACACAAGAACTGTACAGTTTAGGTGAATATTATTCTAGATCTTGTAACATGCTGGTGATAAATAAATATATATATACGCTATGTGTTAAGTGCTTCAGTAGTGTCCAACTTTTTGTGACCCTATAGACTGTAGCCTGCCAGGCTCCTCGGTCCATGGGATTCTCCAGGCAAGAACACTGGAGTGGGTTGCCAGGCCCTCCTCCAGAGTATCTTTCCAACCCAGGGATCAAACCTGTGTCTCTTACGTCTCTCTTGCATTGCAAAGTGGGTTCTTAAACCAATAGTGCCACCTGGGAAGTCTGAATATATGCATCAGTTCAGTTCAGTTCAGTTCAGTCGCTCAGTCGTGTCCAACTCTTTGTGACCCCATGAATCACAGCACGCCGGGCCTCCATAGGCACCTCTATTTAACAACAACAAAAATACTGATCTAAAAACTTTAGCTAGAGAATCCACTAAGTCTTAAGAGTGTAAAAGAGTACATTTTCAACAAATATAGAATGATGAAAACAATCTGCTCTCTTCATCTCATCAAACCAAATGACTACACACACACATAAACACAAACACCCCTTATGTTAAATTATTTGGCTATAATGTCCCTCATTATCTAATTTTAATTTTAATTTAATTTAAATTAATTTAATTTTAAACTGATAATTTTGATAACTGACAAAAATGCTTTGAACAGTCATCTCTTATTTTAGAAAAAATAAAATATTACATTTTCAAATGTTTTGAAAAATTTTCCTTTGCAATGCAGTCCATAAGAGATTGTGAAATGAGCATAAGAAAAGATTTCAAAAAGCCAGTTGAACTTAAGTGAATAGCAGGAGAGAAATGGTTACTTATGTCATTGATAAAAAGTGAAAGAGGACTGAGAGAAGGCAGAAAAGAATACAAACCAAATTGCAGTATATTGCTGCTGCTGCTGCTGCTAAGTCACTTCAGTCGTGTCCGACTCTGTGTGACCCCATAGACAGAAGCCCACCAGGCTCCCCTGTCCCTGGGATTCTCCAGGCAAGAACACTGGAGTGGGTTGCCATTTCCTTCTCCAACCTTTTGAAAGTGAAAAGTGAAAGTGAAGTCGCTCAGTCGTGTCTGACCCTTAGTGACCCCACAGACTGCAGCCTACAAGGCTCCTCCATCCATGGGATTTTCTAGGCAAGAGTACTAGAGTCTATTATGTGATACCAAAGATGGGCTCTCTTTCTCTGCCTAACTTCAAATAAAAGGAACAAGGAAGAGGCAAAGAGATTACCTTCTATCTTGCAGATCTAAATAAAAACATGATAGTTTCTTACCACCATAACTGTGCTTATATGCAAAGATTTTAAAAATCAGGCCATTATTGTATTTTTTAATGTTGTCTTTTCTTAGATACCCAATTACTTAGAAGAGTGTTTGAACTATATTTCTTTGTGATACCTAGGAAATTCACCTTGTATAAACATAAAATATGGTCACTCTTTTTTTCTTGTAAACTTGCATTTTATAGATACTAGTTTATTAAAATACTCAATGCAGAAAATGTCATGGCACCAGTAGGTAGCTCTTCAGTTCAGTTCAGTTCAGTTCAGTCGCTCAGTCGTGTCCGACTCTCCGCGACCCCATGAATCACAGCACGCCAGGCCTCCCTGTCCATCACCAACTCCTGGAGTACACTCAAACTCATGTCCACAGAGTCGGTGATGCCATCCAGCCATCTCATTCTCCGTCGTCCCCTTCTCCTCCCGCCCCCAACCTTTCCCAGCATCAGAGTCTTTTCCAGTGAGTCAACTCGTCTCATGAGGTGGCCAAAGTATTGGAGTTTCAGCTTTAGCATCAGTCCCTCCAATGAACATCCAGGATTGATCTCCTTTAGAATGGACTGGTTGGATCTCCTTGCAGTATAAGGGACTCTCAAGAGTCTTCTCCAACACCACAGTTCAAAAGCATCGATTCTTCGGCGATCAGCTTTCTTCACAGTCCAACTCTCACATCCATACATGACCACGGGAAAAACCATTGCCTTGACTAGACGGACCTTGGTCAGCAAAGTAATGTCTCTGCTTTTTAATATACTATCAAGGTTGGTCATAACTTTCCTTCCAAGGAGCAAGCGTCTTTTAATTTCATGGCTGCAATCAGCATCTGCAGTGATTTTGGAGCCCAAAAAAACAAAGTCTGACACTGTTTCCACTGTTTTTCCATCTATTTCCCATGAAGTGATGGGACCAGATGCCATGATAAGACTATTAAATTAGTACTTACTAACTCATGTAGAATGCCTCACATATATCTTTATTGCTCAATAAACATGAACAGCCAACTAATACTCTATTGATTTGGATCATATTCCATACACTAAAACATTTAAAAAACAATATTTTATCTTTAATAGAAGGTGACAACTAATGGTCTCTAAGTTCTATTAATAACTTAAAACAGGGACAATTAGGTGACTTTGAAAAGAATGTCAGTATTCCTTCACTCAAGAATACAATAAGTTAGGAAAGTTTAAGCTGGAGAAAGTATAGAGATACTATAAATTACAAAATTATGCAAATTATTTCTCTGAAGTCAGCTGTGCTACTCTGATTCTTCTTGTCTTAATGTTTCCTAATCATTATTTCAAACATATTTCAAACATATTTTTTAAATGGGTGCTATGACATTCAGGCAAAGGATATAATATACTAATTGTAATGTATTAAAGAATACAATAGATAGAAAGAAAAGTTATAGAATCCTAATAATATATCACATTAGGATTTCTGGATAAGTTTTCCTACTCAAGGTCTAATATGATTTATTCAATATAATATTTATAAGATAGGTTGATTAGACTCCTCCCAGTAGCAAATTACTTAAGTATAATTTTTGCTAATATTCCATTGCTGCTAAGTCACTTCAGTCGTGTCTGACTCTGTGTGACCCCATAGACGGCAGCCCACCAGGCTCCCTGTCCCTGGGATTCTCCAGGCAAGAACACTGGAGTGGGTTGCCATTTCCTTCTCCAATGCATGAAAGTGAAAAGTGAAAGTGAAGTCACTCAGTCATGTCCGACTCTTCACGGCCCCATGGACTGCAGCCTACCAGTCTCCTCAGCCCATGGGATTTTCCAGGCAAGAGTGTTGGGGTGGGGTGGTAAATATTAGAGAGAAAACTCTAGTTAATAGAGTTAATATTTTAAAATATAATATAGACATTTCAAGTATTTTTGTCAGTGATATGATTTCATATCTGGCATAGGCCAGGGTATGGTTACCAAGAACTTTGCAATTTTTACGTTTTTAAAAAGAAAATATAAAGACCACTATTGCTTCATAAAAAAATTAAACTGGCTAAATCTTTAAGTATGAGGAAAAAATAGGACTAATGCTAATGGTCCTACTATTAGTCCTACAATACTAATGCTGCAAAGATTAAATTTTCTTGAGCCATGATCATAAGTTGGTATGACATCATTAGTTTAGTATTGCCGTAAGTAATTTCAAAGAAAATAAGAGAACATAGGTTAGTAATGAAAAATAAAATTATTTGTTGAGATTTAATGTACTCTGCTATATTCTTCGATAATATCAAGTTTGATATCTACTTTCTCTTATTTTCTATCTTTGATAAAATCATAATATATAAATAGTGTAACATTTATTTGCTTTTTTCATCTTAACAGACTTTCAATGCAAGGAATTAGACTAATATCTTTTCTGTCAGACCTGAGTTTGATCCCTGAGTTAGGAAGGTCCCTTGGAGAAGGGAAAGGCTACCCACCCCAGTATTCTAGCCTGGAGAATTTCATGGACTGTATAGTCCAGGATGTCGCAAAGAGTCGGACACATTGTGCGACTTTCACTTTCACTTAACTAAGTGTTGTTCATAAGAGATTTAACCTGTAAAAACACACGATGGCCAGTTAAATTTAAATATCAGATACACAACAAATATGTTGTAATCTACAGAAATAATGACAAACCAGATAACAATATGAAAATAACATAAAATAATATAATAGCCTATACAAGTCAGTGAACTACAACTAAATGTAAATATGCATGAATCTGTAATACGCATAATATCATTGACCATCTGATGCCTCTATTAAAAGTTCAAAACCAACCAAGACTAAAAAAATGTGTCATTTAGGCAAACATATATATAACCAATCTGAGTTAGACATTCAACAAAAACCCAAGGATTTAAAAATATTTTCCAGAGGGAATTAGTTGAAAAGTTGAGCTGTCATTTGTTTATTAACTTTCATTTTAATGGTCCAAAGCTGAAAGTCATTCTTTATTTTTCACTTTATTAGAAATGCCTATTAATAGAAAGTGAGAAATTTGTGGGTTGTAGGGTGTGTGAATGTTTTACTTCACACAGAATCACAAACTGTTACCCAAAGTATAAAAACAAATTACCCTCCTGTCAGCAATGTTTAAGAGGCCCTGTTTTCCACATTCTTTTCAATTCTTGGTGATGTTAAACTCTGCCAGTGGGATAAGTACAGAATACTATCTCTTTGTTGACCATCCTTTTTCTGTTTGTAAATTATGTTAAGCATTTATTTATTTATCAATGATATGTGTTTCTGTGTTTCTTTTGTGAACTGTGTTTTTATATCGTTAGCTTATTTTTTCAATTAAATAGGAAGAGTTGTTATATTAATTACACACTAATATTTTTCAACTAACTAATGATCTTCATGGATTATAATAGATACAAGATACAAACAACAAAAACCATAGAATATGACAATTCGGAGGAAGAATCTGAATATGAAGCTCATTTGAAAAACTAAAGAATAACAAGATTCAGGCTTTCAGTTTTGAACAAAGTATTTCTTGAGTATATTACCAGACATACTATTTCTCCTCCTACTCTGGAATCATAATAAGTTGATTCTCCACTTCCTTCTCTTTTTGCAGTATCCACTTAATAAGCAGATATATTATAAATGGCCCTAATCTGCCAAATCAAAGGACGATAGTAAAAGAAAAGAGTAATTTCAGATTTACTTCCATGGTGACACAGAACTTTCTGCTTACTTGGGGAAAGAAAAATGTCCTGTAATCAAATCAACTCCAATGGAATGACAATAAGGAACAATCAGAGGTTGCCTCCTGCTCAGTGTCTTGAGCCTAACTCCCAAGCTCTAAAGAAACAATTTTTCTATTATCATCCAATAGTCACAATTGGAAACACTTCTGGGTCTCCTCAACTTTGCCTAGCAGCTGTTAGAAATGCACCAAAAAAAAAAAAAGCATAGATATAAAAATGAGTTGCCATTTACTAATTTTGCATTTTAATGACCAAAAGCCATAAGTTACTTCTTATATTGTCCCCTTTATCAGAAGCGTTTATTAATAGCTTCAATATTTTTAATGAAATGTGCAGAATGCAAAGATCAATCTATTTTTTTTAACAAATTTTCAGTGTTACATTAAGCTCAAAGTGTGAAGAATGTGTTGTTTGCCTATTTCTATTTTTTAGTATTAATTTTATTTCACTTTGACAACTGAGAGAAAAATTAAGGGATATACTTCTAACACTTTATAGGGCAGATGATTGTTTTGTTAAATAAATAGTTAAAGTTAAATGAGGTCATTATAGACATTTATTCGTGAATCCTCCCACTGTTCCTCCTTCACTAACACTCGTAATTCATTCCTTCTTCCACCAGTTAATAACAGATACAGGTCCTTGGAAAAGACCCTGATGCTGAGAAAGACTGAAGGCGAGAGGAGAAGAGGACAGCAGAGGATGAGGTGGTTAGATGAGGTGGTTAGGTCCAACTCGATGGACATGAGTTTGAGTAAGTTCTAGGAGTTGGTGATGGACAGTGAAGCCTGACATGCTGCAGTCCATGGGGTTGCAAAAAATTGGACATGACTGAGCCACTGAACTGAATAAGACCTATGTAATACAAAAAAACTTTAACTGAACTTTCTAGATGGCAGTGAATGAATCATTCCAGTATGATTCAAGGTAAGTAGAAATATGTAATGATAAAATTTTGCCACATGGGTGTCACTTGTAAGTCCCAATTTTAAAAGTTTATGAAAAGGAATTCATAGACAAATGAAATGATTGTCAAAGTATATATGACAAAATAATGCTCAATCTCAATCATAATTAAATAATTGCAAATCAATATAAAATTAATTACTATTTTTCATCAGTCAAAGTTGTAAGGTCGGACCTCAGTGGCCATTTTGGCCTTTTCCCTTCCCCCTTTCCTTTTTCCCGCCTGCAGGAAAAAGCACTGCCGGACTATGACTATTGTGCTCTATTCTCTCTCATTCCCTCCCCTATTGCTGGAGTGTCCTTGATGTATCGGTTCCTGGTAAAAATCAACCCTCTCCTAACCTCCCCCTCCTAACATCCTGTCCAGAAACAGCATTCTGCCCAGAAACAGCAAGAACTATTCCGCTGCCTCATCACAACCTTGAGCAGATCGGGCAACCAACCCAGTCTTGCCCCGCGGCTAACTGACCTATGAGGGACCACCACTCCAAACCTTGCCTAAAGCTATATAAGTTGCCTCTTGCCTTTGTTAGGCGTGGACTTCCTCGACCTTCGCCATTAAAAGCCTGCTATACCATCTTCCTGGTGCCTGAGCCTTTTTTTGCCTAACATCACAGGGTCGTTTTGATCTTACAAAAGTGATAATGGTTAACAAGTTGGCAGTACTTAGTGATGCCCAGAGTAGATTAACAGGCAGTATCATATAACATTGGTGGACTTGCTTAACACAATTTGATACTATTAAATTTCAAGTGAACTTTTCTTTTTACCCAGATATGGTACTGCTATGAATTTAGCCCGCAAATATATTTCAAAAATGACTGCCAAGTATATTTACAGGAATATAATAGGAAATGAATATATGGCAGTACATTATGCAAGGGAATTCTACGAACTCATTAAATCATATCAGAGAAAAACAAAAGGCATCATACAAAAAGATCAATTTCTACTATTAAGTGGATGAAAAAGGTAGACCATCCATGCTGTGGAAATAAATACTTACACACATAAATATATACATATTTGAGATATATTGTTTATGCACAGATCATAGACACATTTCTGGAGAAATTTATGATGGGTGCACATATCAGGGATGGCATCAATGATTCAATGGACAAGAGTTTGAGCAAGCTCTGGGAGTTGGTGAGGGACAGGGAAGCCTGGCATGATGCAGTCCATGGGATCGCAAAGAGTAGAAAATGACTGACAGACTGAACTGAACTAAAAAAATACATACATTGCTACCCTCAAAAAGTAATATTGAGGGAAAATTTTATCTTTATTAAGTAGGGGAATACCAGACCACCTTACCTTCCTCCTGTGAAACCTGTAAGCAGGTCAAGAAGCAACAGTTAGAACTGGACATAGAACAAAAGACTGGTTCCAAATTGGGAAAGGAGTACATCAAGGTTGCATTGTCACCCTGCTTATTTAACTTATATGCAGAGTACATCATGTGAAATGCCAGGCTGGATGAAGCACAAGCTGGAATCAAGATTGCAAGGAGAAATATTAATAACCTCAGATATGCAGATGACACCACCCCTTACGGCAGAAAGTGAAGAGGAACTAAACAGCACCTTGATGACAGTAAAAGAGGAGAGTGAAAAAGCTGGCTTAAAACCCAACTTCAAAAAACAAAGGTCATGGCATTCGGTCCCATCACTTCATTGCAAATAGATGGGGAAACAATGCAAACAGTGAGAGACTATTTCCTTGGGCTTCAGAATCACTGCATTGGTTACTACAGTCAGAAATTAAGAGAGGCTTGCTCTTCGGAAGAAAAGCTATGACAAACCTAGACAGCGTATTAAAAAGCAGAGACATTACTTTGCCAACAAAGGTCCATCTAGTCAATGCTTTGGTTTTTCCAGTAGTCATGTATGGATGTGACAGTTGAACTACAAAGAAGGTTGAGGGCTGAAGAATTGATGCTTTTGAACTGTGGTGTTGGAGAAGGCTCTTGAGAGTCCCTTGGAATGCAAGGAGATCAAACCAGTCAGTCCTGAATATTCATTGGGAGGACTGATGCTGAAGTTGCAGCCAATACTTTGGCCATCTGATATGAAGAGCCGATTCATTAGAAAAGACCTAGATGCTGGGAACGGAGAAGGCAATGGCAAGCCACTCCAGTACTCTTGCCTAGAAAATCCCATGGATGGAGGAGCCTGGTAGGCTGCAATCCGTGGGGTCACTAAGGGTCGGACACGACTGAGCGACTTCACTTTCACTTTCTACTTTCACACATTGGAGAAGGAAATGGCAACTCACTCCAGTCTTCTTGCCTGGAGAATCCCAGGGACAGGGGAGCCTCGTGGGCTTCCATCTATGGGGTCACACAGAATCGGACACGACTGAAGTGACTTAGCAGCAGCAGCAGCAGATGCTGGGAAAGATTGAAGGCAGGTGAAGAGGGGGATGACAGAGGGTGGGAAGGTTCAATGGCATCACTGACTCAATGGACATGAAATTCAGCAAGGTCCAGGAGATGGTGAAGGACAAGGGAAGCCTGGTGTGCTGTAGTCCACATGACTGAGCAACTGAACATCAACAATAATACCAGAACTTTCTATGATAATGGAAAGGCTCCATATGAGCATTATCCAAATTGGTAGCCACTGGTTACACTTGGATATTGAACGTTTGAAATACGACTGTTGTAACTAAAAAATAGAGTTTTTAATTTTATTAGATTTTAAATAGTCATATGCAGCTAATGACTGTCTTATTGGATAAGCCAATATACTGTATATATTTTCCAACCATGTTTTCACTATGTCATCTTAAAAATGTCAATGAGGAAGACTAAAAGTAATATATTCTTAATTATACCAATTTTATAAAATATCAATTGTTAATATTTAATGAACACATAAATTATGAGACAAAGAATAAGAAGAAAGCCATATAACTGTAAAAACATTACACTAAATGAGAGATTGTAAGAATAAATGCTTTGTTCCTAACAAATAGAACTTACAATGTGAATTTGCCTTTTTTTTTTACTAAATATATAAGTGTATATATAAAGATGTAAGATTATCTATATAAACTGAATTTGTATTTACTATTACTTTTGGTAAGAATAGAATATGTAGATGGAATGTGTGTGCTTGTGTGCTCAGTTGCTTCAGTCATGCCTGTTGCTTCAGACTCTCTGGAATCCCTATGAACTGTAGCCCTCCAGGCTCCTCCATCCATGGGATTCTCCAGGCAAGAACATTGGAGGGGGTTGCCATGCCCTTCTCCAGGGGATATTCCCAACCTAGGGGTTGAACTGACATCTTTTAGTCTCCTACATTGGCAGGCAGATTCTTTACCATTGGCTCCACCTGAGAAGTCCAAATGGAACATATCTCAACATAAAAAAGGACATTTATGACAAACCCACAGCCAACATCATACTTAACAGTGAAAATTTGGAAGCTTTTCTTCTAAAATCAGGAATAAAATAAGGATGCCAACACTCACCACTTCTAATTAACATAATATTGGAGGTCCTAGCCACACCAATCAGGCAAGAAAAAGTACCCAAACTGGAATGGAAGGACTAAAACTGTCACTATTTGCAGATGGCATGAGCCTGTATATAGAAAACCATGAAATATTCACCAAAAAATATTTAGAGCTAGCAAATAAATTCAGTAAGGCTGAAGGATATGAGAATAATATACAGAAATCTGTTGCTTTTCTACACACGAATACGAACTATCGGAAACAGCAAGAAAGCAATCCCATTTAAATCACATCAAGAAGATTACAATACTGAGAAAAACCTTAACCAAGGAGCTGAAAGACCTATACTGTGAAAAGTATAAAACACTGATGAAGAAAACTGAAAATGATACAAAGAAATGGAAAAATATCCAATGTTCAAGGATCAGAAGAATTAATATTGTTAAAATTCCCATACTACCCAAAGTAATTTACAGATTTAATGGAATCCCTATCAGAATATCCATGACATTTCTCACAGAACTAAAACATATAATCCTATAATTTATATGGAACTACAAAAGACCTCAAATTGCCAAAGCAATCTTGAGAAAAAAATACAAAGCTGCAATAATCAGGTTCCCTGATTTCAGACTATACTACAAAGCTATTGTAATGAAAATAACATATGCTGGCAGAAAAGTAGACACACACACACACACACGGAATGGAATACAGAGCCCAGAAAGAAACCCACAAGCTTACGGTCAATTAATCGACAACAAAGGAGGCAAGAATATGCAATGGAGAAAAGACAGCTTTTTCAATAAGTGGTGCTGGGAAAATTGAACAGTTACGTATGAAAGAATGAAATTAGAATATTTCCTCACACCATATACAAAAATAAACTCAAGATGGATTAAAGGCTTGGATGGATCAAGACCCATAACCACCTGGAAGAAAATATAGGCAGATATATAATTTCTTTGACAGAAACTATAGCAACATTTTTTGGGCAATCTGTCTCGTCAGGAAAAAGAAACGAAAGCAAAAATAAACAAATGGGACCTAATTAAACTTAAAAGCTTTCACACAGCAAATAAAAGCACTGACAAAATTAAAAGGCAATCTACTGAATGGGTGAAAATATTTGCAAATGACATGACTGATAGGAGTTAATAGCCAAAATATATTTATGTATATTTGTCTTTACCAAGGAAGTTTTTCCTTTCATAACGTTCATGTTTCTCATTGGGACCTTTTCTTTTTCACTTAGATTAGCCTCATTAACACTTTTTGTAAAGCTGGCTTGGTGATGCTATAGTTCTAACTTCTGCTGTCTAAAACTTTTGATCTCTCCTTCAAGTTTGAATGAAACTGTTGCTGGGTAGTTTCCTTGGTTGTAGATTTTTCACTTCTATTACTTTAAATATATTCTGCCACCTTTCCAACCTGCAGAGTTTCTGCTGAAATAACTAATAGCCTAATAAGAGTTGCCATGACCGTAACTTGTTCTTTGCCTCCGCTGTTTTTAATATTCCTCTCTTTAACTTCGCCATTTTAATTTCAGTGTGTCTTAATGTGGTTCTCTTTGGGATGATCCTGTTTGAGATTCTCTGTGTTTCCTGGATGTGGGTGTCTGATTCCTTTCTTAGGTTAGGGAAGTTTTAAGCTATCATGATCTCAGACATGTCCTTTGACCCTTTCTCTATTTCTTCTTCTTCAGGACCCCTATAACATCAATGGTACTATGCTTAATATTGTACCAGAGGCCTCTTAAGCTGTCCTTATTTCTTTTTATCATTTCTTTTTCTTTTTTCTTTTCATCCTTATTGGTTTCCACTACTTCCCGCTTGTTGATCTGTTCCTCTGCATCACTTAACCTATGGCTTACTCCTTTTAGTGTATTTTTTCCAGTACTGTAATCTTCATCTCTATTTGGTTCATCTTTATATTGAATTACCCAGAAAGTTTGTTAGGGTTTTCCAATAACATCTTTCTAAAAAATCCAAATTTTCTAGCCAATCCAGGACTTTCTTACACTGTTAAAATGTCTAAGTTTTCATTCTTCATCAATTCTTCTCTCAAGTCTGTTGATTATCTTTATTGTAATTACCTTGAACTCGCTTTCTGTTAGATCGTATATCTCTACCCACTTCACTCAGTTCTTCAGGGGTTCTTATTCTTTTGTTTAGAACATATTCCTCTGTTACTTTGCCTAATTTGCTGATTCTCTTTCTAGTATGTTGGTTAGGTTTCCTGACCTTGGAAAGTTGGAAAAGTGGCCTTGGGAGTGGTCTTTTTTAGGAGGTAGACATCCTGCATCTCAGCAGCACATTCTCCTCTGGTCATTAGAGCTCTATGGTCTTGGGGTGCCCCTGTGTGGGCTATGTGGGTCCTTCTCTCATGGTGGCCTGCTTTAGGCAGTATGGTAAGTGTGCTAGCCTCTCGTATGATTGGTTGCCAGGCAGGCCCTGCCTTGTACAAAAAGGCTGACAGCCACTGTGGGGCCCAGTCACAAGGTGGCTGGCTGTGGAACTCCAGGGCTAGTGCTGGCACACTCCAGGGCAGTGCTAGGTTCTAGGTGGATGGCTTTTGGGCTTTTGTCTTTCCTGGATTTAGTGTTGGCCTGCTGGTGGGTTAGGCTGGCTACAGGTTCTAGGGTATCCCAAAGCTGGTAATGATCACTGGAGAGTGGGGCAGCTGGCAGAGGAGTACAAAGTGCTCACCCATCATGGATAAAGCTAGGTCCTAGGGCTAGTGCCATCTGCTGGCAGACTGATCTGGGTCCTAGGGTATTGGTGTTGAACTGCTGGTGAATGAGGCTGATCACAAAGCTAGAAGTGGCTGGCTGCTGCGAGGGCCCAGGGCCCAGAATGTTCTAGGGACCATTAATGCCCACTGATGGATAAAGCAGTGTCCCATGGTCTCTGGCTGCAGGGCCCTCCTGGGGGTCCTTGATCTAGTACCTGTATACTGGTGTATGAGTATTCTTCATGGGCTCTATAGTGGACAGGGTCATGTCCAGGGCTGGTATGGGCTCAAGGAGTCTTAAGGCAGCCTGCCTGCTGGTATGTGGGACTGCCTCCTTGCCCAGCTGGTTGCTTGGCCTGAGAGGTTCCAGTACTGATATCTACAGGCTGGGAGGTGGGGGCAAGCCAGGGTCTTATTTTAATAAGCTAGAGGGAAGATTCCAAAATGTCCTTTGATAGCATCAGTATCCACCTGGTAGAAGGAGCTCCTCAAAATGGCTGTTGCCAGTACCTGTATCCTCAGGGTGAGCTCCAGTTACCTCCTGCCTATCCAGGAGACTCTCAAAAGATCAGCAGATAGGTCTGACCTAGGATCCTCTCAAACTACTGCTTCTGCCCTGGGTCCCACAATGTGTAAGATTTTGTCTATGCATGTGCTTTACGAGTGAAGTCTTTATGTTCCACAGTCCTCTGGATCTCCTAAAGTAAGCCCCTCTGACTTTCATACATACGCTTTGTATAAATAAAGCCATACATTTTGGTGACTCCGCTTTTTGCTTTAGTATTGTTCTTTGGGAAGAATCTCTACATTTGTAAT